>NC_067289.1:17031-152948 GCF_020740795.1 Apus apus | reverse complement strand
GGTCCCGGCCCCCCCGCCATCTTCGCCCCCTGCCCAGCGCGGCCCACGCGCCGCCCGCCTCACGCGCCCCATCCCGCCCAACCGGCCCAACGGCCGCGGCGCGAGCGCCCCCGCAGCACCAGGCGCCTTCCTCTGGCGGGGGAAGGAGCGTCCTGCCCTGCCTGCCCTGCCCCGGCGGGGACGAGGAGACGGCCCTGCCCTGCCCCGGCGGGGAACTGCGTGTCCTCTCCCCTCTCCTGGCCCTCAGCCCTGCGGCAGGTACCGTGGTCCGCCCGGCTCCTCGGGCCTGCGCTGGGGGCAGTTGTCTGAGGGGGGCTGTCTAGAGGCGGGCAGGGGGCAGATGTCGGGCCTCTGCTGTGGGACAGGGGTGCGGGCAGTGCGAGCTGTGGGGCTGCTGGTGTGTAACGGGGAGGTCTGGGCGGAGGGAGCGGGGAGGCAGCTTCTTGAGAGTGGGGTCTGGGCGGGGGAAGCTGTCGAGACCCCCCAGGGTGGCACGGGGGTGCCTGCGGCTGACGGTGGGGCCTGGGCAGGGGGAGCTCGGAGGGTCCCTGTGTGCGTGGCAGGGGAAGCTGTGGGGGGTTCATGTGTGACAGCGAGATCTGGGTGGAGGGCGCTGGGGGGTCTGGGGCAAGGGGAGGAGGTGTGGGGGACCTCCGTGTGTGGCCCTGGGGTCAGTGCCTCAGGGGTTGACAGGGTGAGGCCTGCCTTCCTGACTGTGCCTTAGGAGATGAGGGCAGGGGGAATGGGAGGACATCTTTCAGCCTGCAGGTGAAAACCCCGCCCCAGCCCTCCTACATGAGTAGAATGGGACCAGATCTCTCGCTTATTTCAGCACCCTGCAGAAGTACCACTTGCGCTTCTGCAGGAGGATGTGGCTCAGAGACAAAGGTTGGGAGTGTCAGGAGCCGGGAGAGGATCTCTGCTTAGGGCTGCTGCATTTCTCAGTGTACGAAGGGCAGTCTTTGGGCTCAAACTGAATGAAAAACCTGTCCAAAAAAGTACCAGGCAACGTATTCTTGTGTGAGCCTTGCAGTAATCCTGATGGGAACTGTTTTACCATGGAATCATTGTACTAGTAAGAAGCAGGTCATGTGATTTAGGTTTTGTGTTTCTTTATTATCATTATTTTTCCAGGTAGTAATGTACAGTTGAAGTATTTGTCACAAAAAGCAAATTGTTTCTGTTCCCATCTAGTGAAGAATTGTGTGATAAGTCACCAGGGTTGTTTCTTTCACCTAGGACGATGTTGGGTGTAAACGTAGCTACCTTTCAGAGGCACGGAACCCACAGGAGGTGGCTGTACAGTCTGAAAATACTCAGTTACCAGCAGAAACGAGTGGGGATTTTCAGTAAAAACCTGTGCAAGGCCTTTCCTCCATCTGATTTCCTTTCCCTGGAGAAGGCAAGAAGAGCTTTGCCTCTCGCTTCCGAAGGATGTTTTTGCTCAACAGTGAGGCTAGAATCTGTCCTCTCATCTGCCCCGCACGGGAGAAGATGGGCGCTGTTCCTCAGTAATGAGGTGACAGGACTGACGGTGAAGTGAATCGAAGAAAGATGCACTATTTTTACTGGTCAAAAGAATCTGCTGTTTGATTGTTTGTTTGTTTGAATACACTAAACATGGCTCTGGCTAAAGAGCAAGTCCTTTTACGTAGTTTGTTCAGGATTGCTGCATTTTCTTCTTTACTCTTGTGCTGACTGAGAATCTTACCATCTAAAAGTTGCCAGATTTCATCATTTCTCTGTGTTTGTTGTTACAGAGCGTGACGCCAGGACAGAGTCCAGCGACTTCCCTCATGGACAGGACCATCAAGATGAGGCAAGAGGCTGAAGCCCGGAGAGTGGCCTTGGCCTGGGGACTCCTTAATATGTCTATGGCAGGCATGATATATACTGCAATGTACGTGAATTGTTACCTCTGGTTCTAACAAGCAAAGCATCCTGCTTTGTATGTCCCTAAATATTTCCTAGGACTGAATAGCTGCAAAATGGCAACTTTGTGTGCTTCTTTTCAGGAGTGGAAGACTCATCAGCTGCCATTGCAACATCCCATACGGGCCACTCTCTTGTATTGGTGAGTCACTGAGTTGTTTGTGTGTTGGTTTTGTGGTTGTTGTTTTTAATTAAAAACGTTGGTTTGCTTTCTGTTACCTCCTTTAAAACTGTTGGGATCTCAACATTTTTAGCGTTGGAGGTGAGGAGTGTTAACAGCGTTCTCGGGTGGATCATGAACGGACACGTTTGCTGCGTTCAAGATGTTGAACGTGTGGAGAACACTGCAGATTTTACTGCTGCGTTGTGCTGTGGGTGGGGATGGCATTTCACAGGAATTACTGTTGGTTTTGGGTAACTAACTGTATCAATTCGTATTAGAGGATGAAGCAAGAGGGGGAGAAAAATCGTGAGTGACACATGATTTGATGGAAGGTGATTTTTGAGAAATACTGTGAAACTTGGTTGCAGTAGTTGATATCCCTTTTGGAAAATGACCATCCGCTTTTAAGAAGTCCATTTTATCAATATAAATTAATCTTGATGTAGAAAGGAACATTATCTCCAATGGTTCTTGCATAAGAAGGGGAAGAAAGACATCCTAGATGCTTGCCAGAATTTGTACTTTATTATGGCAGTCACAATGACCTGTTTTTGATGGGCATACGCCTGTTTTTTGCCAATAGTCTCCTCGTGTTGTTCCCGTGCTCAAACTGAGGCAAAAAAGTCTGTTTCCTCTAGGACTTGCACTTGCATCTGTGTTCAGCGTGAACGCCCTGTTGGATTTCTGGAGGTACTGCAAGTACACAGGGACACCGAGGAGCTGGGCCCCGAGTCCCGGCCAGCAGCCCCTGCTGGGCTGGCAGAGTGCAGGTGGGTGTCACGAACATTTCTGGAAATATTTTGCTGAGTTCTCTAGGGGCCAGATTTTCCTCGTGTCCTTTCTAGCATCTTTCCCAAACTGCTTTAAGGTAGCGTCGTGAGTGCGTTTTGTTCTGCATTTGAAAGGGGAGGAGGGTCTGGGGCTGTTCATTCTGTTTTCTCCTTGTTGCAGCCGTACAAACAGCTCCACCCACTGTGCTGGCAGCAAAGACAGTCCCGTCTGCGACGCCTTCTGCTCCCATCCAGGGTCAGACGGTGCTGAGTTACAGCCCGTCCCGCTCCCCCAGAGCCAGCCCAAGGTTTCCCCCTGCTTATCTCTCGGGGTACAGGCCTCAGCTACAGGCTGCCTCAAGCAGCAGCCCCTCCTTCGGCAGAGCTGTAACTCGCTCACCCAGCAGCAGCTACAAGGTGAGGACCAAGGCAGCTCCCAAGGGTACAAAAAAGAAGACCAAAAACCCAACAGCAAACACCGCACCCCCACAATCACCCAGCCCGTGAAACCAACAACACACAACCCCCACAGAACTCACAGTGCCCGCTCGATCAGACCCCCAAGTGCCACATGTACGTGATTCTTGGATCCGACCAAGGATGCTGGCTGCACCACCTCCCTGGGCAGCCCACTCCAGCTCCTGACTGCGCTTTCAGGAAAGACATTCTTCCTCATGCCCAGCCTGAACCTCCCCTGGTGCAGCTTTAGGCCATTTGCTCTGGTCCTGTTGTTATTCTCTTGGGAGAAGAGGCCAACGCCCCCTCACTCCGTCTCCTTTCAAGCAGTTGCAGAGGCCAGTGAGGTTTCCCTCCAGCCTCCTCTTCTCCAAATGAAACAACTCCAGTTCCCTCAAGCCTCTCCTCACAGGACTTGTTCTCTAGACCCTTCACCACCTTGGTTGCCCTTCTCTGGACATGCTCCAGCCCCTCAATGTCCTTCTTATATTGAGGCTCCCAGAACTGATCTCCGTGCTCCAGGTGCAGCCTCACCAATGCTGAGCACAGGGGCACGATCGCTTCCCTACTCCTGCTGGCCACGCTGTTCCTGCTGCAGGCCAGGATGCTATTGGTCTTCTTGGCCACCTGGGCACACGCTGGCTCGTGTTCAGCCAGCTGTCCACCAACAGGCCCTCAGGCCCTTTTCTGCTGGGCAGCCCTCCAGCCGCTCTGCCCCAAGCCTGGAGCGTTGCCTGGGGCTGGTGTGACCCGAGGGCAGAAGCCGGCACTTTTTCCCTTGTGTTGCTTCACTTGTTTTAGAGTGGCTACTGTGTTTCAGAGCAAAACAAAATTACAAAATCAAAATACAAAGGAAGAAAGACTCCAGCCTGAACCCCAAGCAAGGGCCTTTTGTATTCATATTGTTTCAAGGTGGAATTCGGTCTTCCTCCCATGACACAAGCGCTTGTTTTTATTCACCTAAGGTTTACGGCTTCAGCCCCTCTTCCAGTGGATCCGTGTACACCAACAGTATTGGAAGAGTGCAAAGGATCAGGCTGAAGCCTTGTCACCACGCTTCACCCTTTCTCTATCATGCTCCTACTGCCAAGGAAGACTACATGACAGACCTCAAGTCACTGCAGACCTTCCTTCAAAATGAAGAGAAGAAACAACGCAGAGTTCAGCTGGGTACGTAAGCGTGATCGGAGAAGCTTGGTGTGGAGAAGATGTTGGTCTTATTTGCGATTGGCTTTGGTGGGTGAAGGAAGTTGCAGAGGATTCCAGTACTAGTAATGAGACCTTGAGGAGAGGGGTGTCCTTCGTGGAGAAGACATTTCAGATCACGGGGGTGACTCACTCGCAGGCAGCTTTTGTCTTGGGTAGGGACAATCAAGAGAAATGTGAAATCAGTGTTTATGCAGCCTGGCTTCAGCCTGTGTGTTCACGGCAGTTGGTGTTTGTGCCTCTTGCCAAGGACTGACCTGTTCCCTGTACTGTTGCTCCCAGAATCCCTTGGCAACAATTGTACGTGACTGTTTAATGAATCAATCGTTTCAGGAAGTTCCGATTCCAGCTCTCCTTCCAGCAGCCCAACTTCTGGGAACCACAGATGCTTCACAGCAGACTCGGCGCTGGTGCTGCTGAACTACGAGTACCAGCTGGCTTGCCTGCCCCGGGCTCCGCCAGCACACAGGGACAGAGCTGGTCTGAGCTCCAGGCAGGCTGCAGAAGAGGTAAGTTGGGTGGTCATGAGGGAGACACAGGCCTCGAAAATAGACAGCCCTGTACAGAGGTTTGGATTGGAGCTGTATCCAAGGGCTGGAACAAGCGGGCCTAGGACATCTCTCCGCCGGGACGTCTCTCGGGTTGGCAGGTGACGCGGGGCTGTGCCGCTGTCCCGGCGCACAGCTGTCGTAGACCAGAGCTGTCCTAGACCCCCCAGCGTTACCCTCCCTTCGTTGCTCCATTGAATTTACTGCTCCCATCAGGTTGCTCTGCATAACCTTCGGTTTTGGAGGGGTACCAGACCAGCACGAGGTTTCCACACCTCGGCAGGAGACCAGACTCTATAAACGTGCGACAACACCGCGTGTTTTCTTACCAAAATGTATTTTTGTACCAGATTCGTAGTGCCAAATGGCTCGTTTGGTTCCTGTATTAGACGAGTCCATTTTCTCCAAGGTGAACTTGGGGATTTTCCTGTGCTTCAGCGTCGCTGAATCCAGCGAGGTCCCAAGGAGGGACTGAAGATGCAGGTTCTTTCTGGGCTTTACCCTCTCACCCCATGAGCAAAGTTACTCTCACATGCTGAAGGCTCCTTAAAAGCAGAAATTTTCATCTTTCGCCCCAAAAACGGGGTTTCTGCAGAGGAGCCCGTCCCGCAGGGCACCCTTGGGGGCACCCAGGAGCCTGCGTGACCTCCTCCCCGCCTGGCCCAGGTCCCTGAGCAGCCCCATAAACTGTGCACCCCGATTAATGCTGCACCCCAGTCCTCGTGCACCCCGGTCCCTCTGCACCCTGATGTGCCGTGCACCCCGGTTCCTGTGCACTGCAGTCCCTGCGCACCCCGATTTACTGTGCCCAAGCCCTGCGCACCCCCAGACTGGGCACACCCCTCTTCCTGTGCACCCCAGATCCCTGGAAACCCCTAAACGCTGCGCCTTGGTCCCTGTGCACCCTGATATACCATCCATCTGTTCCCACAGCCCCCATAGCCCCACGTACCCCAACGGACCATGCACCCCGCTCCCCACACACCCCTATAAACCGCACACCCTGCTCCCCATGCACCCCGATATGCTATGGCCCCCCATACCCATGCACCCCACATCCCTGTGCACCCCGATACAATACCCACCTCATCCTCCTCATTGCCATCCCATGGTCTCCCCCTGCCTCCACCTCCGCCCCCTTCTTTCTCCTTGCCATTCTGTGCTTTCCTGCTGCCTCTTCCTCCTCATGCTGTTTGTCTGACACTGCCTCCTTCTCCTGGTTGTCCTGCTCCTCCTGGTCCTACTCCTCTACCTCCTCCTTCTCTTCCTTGTCATGCCGTTGTATCCTCCTGCAACCTCTTCCTCCTTCTCCTCCTCGCGCTGTTGTCTTACGCGACCTCCTCCTCTTTCTCGTCATCCCGTTGACTCCTGCTCCCTCCTCCTCCTCATCATACTCCTCATCGTGCTCCTTTTGATGTTTCCTCCTCTCCCTCCTCATCATGCTGAAGGGGGGTGCAGGGTGCTCCAAAATAGGAGCCTTGCTTTTTGTCTTTTAATGAAACCTGCTATTCTAACCGCAAATAACAGACAATCTGCCACGGGAGTAGATCCAACAGTACCTCGTTCTCTGTTGCAGCATCATGAAGATCTTTGTGCTGCCCGTGCCGCGACGTCTGCAGAAAGGGCTGCTGCTGAGCTGCTGGTGAGTCACCTTCCTTTCTCTCCAGGACAGGCAGTGCACAGGAGAAAACAAGCGTGCCAAGAGTGAGGTGGTTAATGAAAAACAAGGCCAAGTATCATAGCACCAGAGAATGGCTAGGGTTGTTTTCTTTGGAATTGAACCTTCTGTTTTAACTGAACATAAGAGATGCTCTTTCAAGCTCTTGTCTCTGAAGCGATTATAAGAAAGTACAGAGTGATCTTTGGGGTTATTTCTTGGTTTGTTTGTTTCTTCTAAGGAGAATACCAGTGTTCTGTGTGCATCAGTGACAGAAGAGAGACCTGAGCCCACCAACACTTCAGCAGGAGGGAGAGGGCCATCAGAAGCAGCCACGTGCAGGAAGGGAAGACCCAGCTCACATGATGGCCAGTCCCCTGGTAAGGAGAGATTCTGCATTTCTGTAGAGATGGCCGAGGCAGCTGCTCTGACCACCCTGTTACAGAAAGGGGAGATGAGAATCGTTACGTTACTGCCTGCAGTGGAAGTGCTTCCTTGCGCTTCCCGCCACAGGCTTCTCCTTGGACCCTGCCTTGGTCTGCTGGCCAGCATGCAGCTGGGGATGTGCTGGCACTGACATTGGGCAGTTGGTCTCCATGGCAGCGAGTGCACGGACAAATACCAGGTTTGGAGGAACGGGAGCACTTTGCTTACAGTGGGTTTTGTTGTTGTTGTTTTCTCGGTCAAGTGTTGCACAATGAGCATAATTGCTGTTCTTGAGACAGCAGGCCTCCACTTCTCCAGTTGTAGTCTGCCTTGCAGGCTGCACTGGAGAGTAGCTGGTGGCAATGCAGTTGCTGCGTCCGCTGCCAGGTGAAACACACACAAGGACCGATGTTTTCTCAGCATTCCCTTTTCTCCTTGATTTCCATCTGCAGTTGGATGTAGCCTGCGAGCGGGGCTGCTTTCGGGAGGAAGGAAGAGGAGAGTGAGAAGAGAGTGACCGTGGATGGGCAGATGTGCAGCAGCTGCCAGCTGGACCATCTCACCTATGTTGTTTGTTGTTTTTCAAAGAAACACCCACCTCTGTTTGTTTGCCTTCATCTTCATTTTGTAGGGTATTGGCCATGCCCTTTCTTTCACCTTTTCAATGGCACTTTCTACCCGCTCAGTTACTTGTTGGTTTAGTGCTTTTAAATACTTTTAAGTACATCTTCAGAGTAGGTTTTTACCGTTTAAAATATGATTGTATTTATCCTCCTAGTGGATGCTAAGTTTTTAATAGCTGTACCTTAGTAGTTCTGTTAGGTACTGTTGCATGTTTATTCCTATTTATTTTAGACAGTATTTGAAGGGTAAGGGTGTATACAGTCTGTATTTGTATTTAAATATTTTAATATGTTAATTGTACGAGGTTCTGGAGCCGGATCTCCGGCAGTGACAAGATGGGTTTAACTCTGGCTTTGTTCATGGGGACTTGTTCCACCTCGAGGATGTTCTTTTATACTTCTGCTTAGCATAAACTTTTATTCCGACAGGAGTGTTGCCTTTGTCTTTTCTCTGGGTTTTGAATTCCAAATGAGACAATCTCCAAGTACAACATCTCCCACTGTCCTTCTCTGTGAACAGGAGGTCCAGTGAGGCACCTCCCCTAGTAGGTGCACTTACCAGCTCTTTCAGGAAGTTATCTTCCACACTCTCAAGGAACCTCCTGGCATGCCTGCTCTCTGCTGTGTTATATTTACAGCAGATGTCTGGTAGGTTGAAGTCCTCAGCCAGAACAAGGGCTGGCGACTGGGAGACTTGAGCTGGTTGCTTATAGAATACTTCATCTGCCTCCTCATCCTGGCTGGGTGGTCTATAACAGACTCCCAGCACACTATCTCCCTTGTTTGCCTTCCCCTTCATCCTTACCTGTAAACACTCAACTTTATCATCACTGTAATCAAGCTCTATACAACCAAAACACTCCCTTAACGCACAGAGCCATGCCACCGCCTCTCCTTCCCTGCCTATCCCTTCTGAAGAGCTTATAGCCATTCATTGCAGCATTCTGCTCATGACAGTCATCCCACCACGGTTCTGTGATGACAACTACGTCATAGCTGTCCTGCTGCACAATGGCTTCCAGCTCATCCTGTCTGTTGCCCACGCTATGTGCATTAGTGTAGATGCACTTGAGCTGGGCTATCAATTTCACCCCCATCCTTGGCCCTTCACCCCAAGGCTCATCTCTGGTGGGCCTGGTTTTATAGTTTTATTGCTCTCCTCCTCTTTTAGTATAGTTTAAAGCCCTGTCCATAAGCCCTGCTAACTCTTGCCCTAAAAACCCCTTCCCCCTGTGAGACAGGGTTTTCCCATTCATTGCCAGCAGACCTGGTGTCTTGTAAAGCAAAGCGTGGTCAAAAAACCCAAAGTCCTGCTGGTAGCACCAGGTTTGGAGCCAGGCATTGATCTGTTAGGTATTCTTGTTTAGCCATTCATCATTCCCTGGAACTGGAGGGAGAAAGGAGAACACAACTTGTGCTCGCGATCCCTTGATCAGTTGCCCCAAGGCCCTGAAATCTTTCTTCATTGCCCTCAGACTTCTCTCTACCTCAGCACTGCCTACCTGAAAAATCAAAAGAGGGTAGTAGTCTGAGGGCCGTACTTAGACCAGGAAGCCTCCTGCTTATATCCCTAACCCAGGCCCCAGGGAGGCAGCAGATCTCCCTGTGAGAAAGATCTGGTCAGCATATGGGGCCCTCAGTTCCCCGCAGAAGGGAATCTCCTATAACAATCACCCTCCTCTTGCTCTGAGCAGAAGCAGTCTTAATGCGTGGAGCTGCCTGCTTTGGCAACTCCCTGGATGGGACTTTGTCCACATCCTTATTTCCCTGGTTCTCTATCTCCAGAGCCCCATATCGGTTCTGTAAGGGAACCTGGGGAGGTGGGGGAGGCCTAGATGGAGCTCCTGGGTGGGATCCGGGGAATCTCTTCCACTGCAGTATTGTCCCGGGTGCCCAGCTGCAGCGGCCATGGGGACTTTCTGTTCTTAGACCCTCAGCAGCCCCACAACGGAAGGGTCCTGTGAAAAGCCAAGTGGGGTAGACAACTGTCTAATTCCCTCCACCACTGCTACAGCCAGTGCTCATCAGTACCCCCTCAGTTCCCTGCTGCAACGATCCACACCAAGAATGGGGGTGCTGGCGGGCAGCTGGCTGTCACGGGTTGAGTCAGGATCAGCAATTGAACCAGGGACAACAATGCTCTCGATCCCCTCCCCCTCCCATCCAGGTAGGGAAGGAGAGAGAGAATAAGGAGAGAGAGACTTTCTCGATTGAAAACAAAACTAGACAGCTTTAATTAAATATTAATGATTACAAAAACCATGTGCAAACATATACAAGTATGTTCAGGAATGTGCAAACTCTGTTGTCTCCCCCCGCCCTCAGCAAATTCCCCGGCATCTCCTGAGCAGCCACAAAATGTCCCGGAGCTGCCGGAGAGAGCAGCAGAGCAGACAGGAGTTGAGGACGGCTTTATGGTGCATTGTGCACTGCTGTCCACCAGAGCCTTGTATTTTTGTGGGATCAGCATGCCAGGCCATCCAACCCACACAGTCCAGTAGATTCAGTTGTCCCTTTCCTTCTCCTGGCTGGAGGCAGGGCCCCTCTGGATCTGGGCAGCTTGTCTGTCCTTGGCATGAAGGGGGACCGCAGGAAAGCCAAGGAGGGACTTTTGGCAAGGGTTTGCAGTGATAGGACAAGGGGTAAAGATTAAAACTGGAAGAGGGGAGAGTTAGATTAGACATTAGGAGGAAATTCTTCACCGTGAAGGTGGTGAGACACTGGAACACACTGTTCAAGGAAACAGTGGAATCCCCATCCCTGGAAGTGTTCAATGCCGGGTTGGATGGAGCTACCTGGTCTAATAGGAGGTGCCCATGGCAGGAGGGCTGGAACTAGATGATCTTTAAGGCCCCTTCCAACCCACACCATTCCATGATAATCGTCTACTGACTCTGTCTGTACACACCACCATCCCTAAAGACATTCTTGTTCTTCACCCTCCGCAAGACTTGTCTCCAGAGAGCGAGGGGCTGAGCTTCTCATGCCAGACCTGTGTCAGTCTCCATGTCTCCAGCCCCCTGTCCCACCCGCTTGACTCTGTGAATCCCCAAGCCCCCATCTGCTGTGTGGGGGATGGTGCTCACCAGAGCCTAGCTAAGAACCTGTGTCCCACTGTGCCCCTAATCCCAGGCAGGCCCAAGGGCTGCCGCCATCTGCCCTTTGCCTCTCCCAGCCCAGTGGGGGGACACTCCAGGCTGCCCTCATCTGCCTTCTCTGGAGGCACAGCAGGGCTGGGAAGGGCATCTCCTTTACAGAGACCCCCCTGGGTGCCCAGGCTTACTCCACCACTCTGCTCATCCTGGGGGTGCAGCCAGAGAGGAGCCAGGGTCCTGGGGCTGGCAGAGGGGAGGGGACATGGACACAGACACACAACCCCCACAGAGCCCAGCTTTGCTGAAGGGCTTTATTGATCAGGAGAGGGAAAGGGCACAGGGCTCCCAGGAATGGGCTGGGTTCATCCAGGGATGATGATTTCCTCATGCCGCTGGAGGGGGACAGGACAAGGGTGGCACCACCAGTTCTGGGTGGCTCCAGGATCCTTGCTGGGGCTCCTGGTGCTGCTCCCCTAGGCATCAGCAGCTGCAGCCATGCGTCTGCGGCGCACAAGATCCACCAGAGGGGGCTGGGGAGAAAGGGAGGGTTAGGGACACGCGGGGCTGCACTGGGCTGTATTGGGAGGCTCGGGAAAACCCATGGGGTCCTTGGGGAAAGCCCTTCTGGAGAGAAATGGGGTCCATGAGCTTGTGCGGTGACAGCCGTGGGGATCCATGGGAAGGGGCCCACCTGGGTGCAGGATTGTGTACTGGGGCATCCTGGGGTGTACAGGGTTACATGGGAACGCAACCCTGGGGTCCCTGGGTAAGGGCCTTCCCGGGGAAAAAGCTGGGGTACAGGGGAGTTCTCTGGGGTAGCAGTGGGGTGCACTAGGATGTACTGGGGCACACTGGGATGGCCTTGAGTGTCGCGGCCATGGAGGAGAGGGTCTGGGGCCATCAGAACCTGGGGTACCTACCTCAGCCCTCTTCACTCGCCCCATTTCCATTTCCCCCTGCAGAGAGACCATGAGACCTCAGTGTCACTGGGATGTCCCCAGTCTCAGCAAGGGGTGGCAGGATCAACTTGCTCTCCCATTCCCCAGAAGAGAAGACCTCCAAGCCCACCCCACTACTTACTCCAACGCAGTATCCTCCACTGGCCTCAAATAGTGGCTGGAAAAGAAAACCAAAGGGTTGGGTTCTGGATTGGAACTTGGTGGGGCTGTGGGTGGGGCACAGGTGTGGGTGGACCTAGAGACAGGGCATGGGGTGAATTAGCAGTGGTGAAGGGACTGGGCTGGGGGTGCTGGAGGGACAGGACTGGGTGAGAAGCCAATGAAAGCTCACGGAATTCCATTGGAGGGGATCCAGGGACTTCAAGTGGGATTGTTGGTGGGGGCGGAAAGAAGAGGAGCCCAGAGGACCTAAGCGAAGGGCTTGGGATGGTGCTTGGGAGTGGGGGTTCAAGGGAAGTGGATTTGGAGACACTATTGCTGTGGGCAGGATGCGAGGGAAAGGACTGAAGGAAAGAGGAAAGAAAGGCCCTGGGAGTGACCAGAGGGAGGGCATGTGGGGACACAAGACAGGACACAGGGGAGATCCCGGGGAGGAGATGTCTGAGGGGACCAAAAGGGTGGAATAGGGAAGCTCAAAAGGGAGAAGGGTGTGGTGGCAGCAAGAGAAGAAACCGGCAGGAGCCTCACAGAAGGCTGGGTTCCCACGGAGGGAGCAGGTCTGAGCACTCCCTGTGGAGCCAGCTCTGGGCACCAGCAGCTGAACTGCAGAAAGTGGAGGGAACAGCTGGAATTATGGGAGGGAGAAAGCTGCATTGCCAGGGGTTGGAAGGGCAGGGGAGCCTGCAGGAGCCCCTTGCTTGGGAAAGGGAGAGGCCAAGTGCAGGGGTTTTGTGCTCTCCACGAGGATTTAATTCTGCAGGAGATCCCATCTCCGGCAGCCCAGAGCCCTCCCCAGCCAGGAACTCCTCCCCGTGGCCCTGGGGACTCACCTGAGCATCTGCTGGGGTGCAGAGCAGGATGGTGAAGAGCAGGGCCATGCTGAGCACCGCCAACTTCATCTTCCTCTGTGAAGTGGGGAGCGCTGGGTGAAGCTGGACAAGGTGAGGGGCAGATTTATTCCTCCCATGACATGCCCCTCCCCAGCTTGTGAGCCCCCCAGGGCAAAGCCAGGCTGGGCAGAGACACCAGTCCTGGCAGCAAGCCCAGCCCTGGCACAGAGTCACCCCTGCCCCTGGCACAGATCCAGCCCCTTCCCTGGCATCAGTCCAGCTTCCTGCATGGGGCAGTGCCCAGGGAAGGGACCAGGCACCAGGGGGTGGGGAGGTGGGGCTGGCAGTGTGGCCCTGACAGCCCTGACCCTGCAGGCATGACCCCCTGCTGCAACACGAGCCCATCCTCCAACAGCCCCAAATGGCCCATTCCCCAACCTCCCCGTGCCCCTCACCCCCAGCACTGCCATCTACGAGTGCCCCTCACCCCCAGCACTGCCATCTCCCAGTGTCTTTCACCCCCAGCACTGCCATCTACGAGTGCCCCTCACCCCCCAGACCTGTCTCTCCCTCCTGGGCTCCCTCAGAGATCACTCCACCTTCAAACCAGTGGTCCCTCAGCAGAATTCTCCCTGATGGCTCTCTAGCCCCTTGGGGAAAAAAGGGGCTGGGCTGACTCCTTTTCTTGGGGCACCAGGGATCCTGGGATTAGGGAACACCGGGAAGTTAGAGAATAACTGGGGGTACTGGCGACAGGGACAGTTGTTGGCTGCTATCTGCAGTGAGTGGAGGCACTCGGGAGCACTGGGGAATGTTTGGTTCCCAGAGGTGAGGACTGGGCTTGGGCAAATTGCTGGGGTGGTGTCAGTGCCCAGCTCTGGCCACATGTCCCTGGCACTACAAGCCCAAACCAGTGCTGTCCCCAGCCATGGTCTCCCCAGAGCAGAGAGCAGAAGGGAATGTGCCCTGTGCTGGCCCTCCCCCTGCTACTGCCTGGGTGCCACCCTGCAGAGCTGGTCACCGGGGGCCAGAGCAGCCTGGAGGCCTGGCCTGGCTGGCACAAGCCAAGCAAGACCTTTCCCAGCTCACCACATCCATCCAGCCCTTCTTTCCAGCAGGGTCATTCCTGCCAGCTGCTGTTACTGCTCCCAGCCAGGATGCCAGTGCCCCAACCAGCAGAGGGAACAGCTGGTACCTCTGGGAGCAAGGACACCCTCAGCATGAAGATGGGCACATTTGGCACCACCAGGCTCAGCCATCCCTGTTTTGCCTGCCTGTACATGCACTCACTTCTCAGAAGAGAGACAGAACAGGACAGAGACTGATGGATTGCTGCACGACCAGTAGACCAGTACTTCTGCTGGTGGTGGGAAGTGGCACTGGGAGGAGACAGGGCCAGGAAAGTCTCCGTTAGGGGATGCAGTGCGTCTGGACTTGTCTCTTCCGGTCAACATGCCCTCCTGTGTCTGGCAGTAAAATCCTGCTCTGTGTTAGTGCTCTGTCTAGGAGCTTATGAGGAGGATTTGTTTTTAAGGGACACCAGCTGGGCATCAAAGGTGGCTGGCACCAATCTGGGTTAGGTTTCGAGTCTGTGGGAGGTTTGCCTGAGTTTCAGTGGAACCCAAGGGGTCTCTGTTGGTTTTTTTCCTGTGGGGATACAGACTGAACTTGTGGCTGGAAGGAACACCTGCCTGGTTTTAGCACCAGGAAAAAAGATCAATCCAAAGGCACTGATAAGTGGTTCACGAGAACTGCTGATGGCTCAGACCGTTCCTTGACATTTCCTGCCATCTGCAAGGGTTCCAATCTCGGTCATGTCTTTACGGGACACTGCCTCTAAAGAAGAGAGCTGTTGTGGGTCCCTCGTGACAAGGTTGAAGGAGGAGAAATTAAAACCTTCCAGGTGACGGCCTGCTCTTGGGGCACTTAACAAGCAAACATTCAAGTCAGTTGCCTTCAACCTTGTCACGAGGGACCCACAACAGCTCTCTTCTTTGGAGACAGTGTCCTGTAAAGACATGACTGAGACAATGTGCTCACCTGGATGACAGCTGAAATCTTTCTGCATGTCCCACAACTCAGGCCCTCACCATGGCCACAATTTGTTACTGAGACCAATATTTACTTTACGAATTAACTGGTTTATTAAAGAACGGTTACACTAACGGAGGAGGTTTAGGAAAAATGTAAAACTGGCAAATGGCTACCAAGGATATATCAGGGAAGTAATGCAAAAGTACTGTGCCCTTAAGATGATCTCTCCGAGAGAGGGTTGTGGATCAAAGGAGAGAAAGGGAGTAGGGCAAGCCCAACAACAGTCCTCCTTAGATGAGGTCGCAATGTGTGTGCAGGTATAGGGAGCAGAATTGTGGCAGGGCAAAAAGGGGGTTATACGATTTCGTTACCCTCCCACTTCGATATGCAGTTCCCCTTGGCGAAAGAGGCACCGGCGGTTCCCCTCCGGCGACTGGCTTCTGTGTGGGGCGTGCAGCCCCCAGTGCAGCCCCCGGCGGCTTCTTCCCCAGCGGCAGGGGCGGTGGCGGCAGTGGGTGGCCCCTCTCAGCAGGCAGCGGCGGCTCCTCTCCTTGGCAGGCAGCTGCAGTGGTGACGCCCCCTCGGCAGGGTCCCAAAGTCCGTGGTTTTGAGGAGGGCTGTGACCCCCTCATGGCTCAGCAGCGGTGGGTGTTCCCCCTCAGCAGCAGCAACTTGTTTTCCCCGGCAACCGGCAGCAAAACAGGGAAGAACCAGGTGTTCCAGGGATAAGGACCCCAGCACGCTCACCGCCAGGACTCAGCCTTGATTCCTGGGGCAGGCAGGCAGGTCAGCAGGCCTGGCAGCGTCCTGGCACCAGGCTCCGCAGCAGGGCAGGTCTGACGAGCAACAGGGGCGTTTGTCCCATGCAAGAAGTGTCTGAGCAGGCCCCTCTCACCTGCAAAACCAGTTACCTTTTATATCCCAGTGACCCCCTGTCCAGTCAGTGTCACCGCTGCAATGTGTGAACATACTAATGTCCAGAGCCAATTAGCATTCATGAGCCCCAAGTTAGGGTGGAAACTATTAGGGGCATTTCGTAACTTGTTGCCCATCCTTCCTGCCTTGTATCACACCTGGTGTTTTTCTTTCATTTGTCCTTGACCAGCAGGCCTGGTTTTGGTCCAGTAGCTGGGTATAATCAGCAGAAGTCCTTTGCTGACTTAAAAGGCATTTTGTTTAGACTTATGTGGGGAGGAAGAAGAACAGTTTCCCACAGCTGGACTTGATGATCTTCAAGGTCTTTTCCAACCAGGACGATTCCATGATTCCCTGTGATTCCTACACTTCTCATTGCCATTCCGTCATACCCCACTGTCCCCATCAAGAACCCTGAGCCCTGTGTGAGGGACAGGATCTGCCTGCCTGGGGCCTGGGGCCAGGGCTTGGTATTTCTGCTTCTTCAAACAAAGCAAAGGTTTTTTCTCAGCGTGACAGTCACCTGCACAAGGCCTTTGCCTCCCTGCAGTCATGAACTCCACTCATCTGCTGTAATGAGTCCATGAGGAGGGTTTGTCAGACTCAGTGGGACCCATTAATACTTGAAGGTACTTTATTATTTCTTCTCCCTTCAACTTGTTGGGTGGTTTGTTTAGTCTTTTGTCAATATCTGAGATTCATGTAATTAGCCCTAACAAGCTTTGGGTTTTGGTGGGGGTTTTTTTTGGTGTTTTTTGTTTTGTTTGGTTGGTTTGTTTTTGTAATTTTTAGTGGCCTCCAATTATCTGCTCCAATGAGTCCTTAGAGAGGCTCTGTCAGTAATAACCCTCAGTGGGGCCAATCACTGTTTCAAGGTACTTGGAGTTGTTGTTCTCATTTTTTGAGCCTTTTCTCCAGTCTTCTCTCAGCACCTGACTTTTCACTTCAGAGAAGAGGGGTTAGAAACATTCTCCAAGTGTTATTGGTCCAGGGTCTTTCCTTGGGAAAGACAGGAAATGCAGTGTCTTGAAGTCCCACATTGTATGGCCAGCTTTGCTCCTCATGTCCCCAACTTCCCTGTTTCTGTCACTGGCCAGCTGGGACTTACAGCCCTACTCCTAGCATCAGCCTTCTCCACTGATCTCTGCAGCTGGGTGTTACAGCTCCACTGCACCACCTCCTACCTGCTCTCCTGTGAGAATCACAGAATAAGAGAATGCTGGGGGTTTGAAAGGATCTCCAAAAATCAAGTCCAACCCCCCTGCCAGAGCAGGTGCATATGACAATGACATCACAATGGAGTGGAAGTCTGGCCTTCTATGGTTTGCTTGGCAATGACACCAAAGTTGGGCTAGACTGGCCTAAAAGAGTATATATGTTCCAGCATCACAGTGGGGAGACAGCGATGCTTTAAATGGTCTGTATGGCCCAAGAACAAAACAATGGATGCAGTATGGCCTGATATGGGATGTATGGCCAAGACATCACAAAGGGGGGGTGCAGTAGGGACTTCTGTGGTATGTATGGCCCTGAGATCACAATGGGGGTTAGTATAGCTCTATATTGCTGTGAGATCATGGATGTGGGGCAGTATGGCCTTATATAGTGAGTACAGCCCTGATGTCACAGTGGGGGGCAGTATCTCCTCATCTGGTATGTATGAGCCTGACATCAACCAGGGGGGCAGTATGGCTTAGTGTGAGAGTTATGAACCTGAGGTCTTGACGGGACATCACCATGAGGGACAGTATGGCCTTATATGGTATGCACGGGCCTGATGTCATGATGGGGGAACAGTATCACCTTATATGGTGTGTTTGGCCTTGAGATTACAACAAGGAGAATGGACTTACAAGAAATGTAGGGCCATAACATTAGAATGGAGGGACCTAGTGGCCTTATATGGGATATACTGACTGATATAATTATGAGCTGGTTCAGTAAAGTCTTATATGTTAGGTATTGTCCTGAGATCACAATGAGGGGGCAGTATGGCCTTATCTGGTATGTACCGCCCTGGTGCGACAATGGGGTTGCAGTATTGCCTTAAATGTTACATATGACCATGACATAAAAGGGGAGGGGGGGAACAGTATGGCCTTACATGGGGTACATGGCCCTGACATCCATATTCGGCGATGTAGTGCAGCCATATATGTTGTGTATGGTCCTGAGACAACAATGGAGGTAAAAATGGCCTTATATGGTGTGCCTGGCCCTGACATCACAATGCGGGGCAGTATGGCAGTATAATCTATGCTGTGACTCTGGATCAAAATAGGGGAGCAGTGTGGTGTTACATGGTGTGTATAGCCCTGACATCACATTGATAGGGCAATTAGGCCTCATGTGGTATGTGTGGCACTGAGATCACAGTGGGGGACTGTATGCACCTTATAAGGTATGTATGGTCATGATATCAGAATGGGGGGGGCACTATAACCTTATGTAGTATGTATGGCCCTGAGGGCACAACTGGGGGCCATTATGGCCTTGTAATGTTCTGTATGGCTCCGAGATAACAACAGGGGACAGTATGGCCTTATAAGGTATGTGTGGCCCTGGGATCACCACTGGGGGACAGCATGGCCTTATATATTATTTATGGCCCTGTGAGAACAATGGTTGGGCAGTATGGCCTTATATGGTATGTATGGCCATGACATCACAATGGTGGGTCAGTAAGGCTGTATATGATATGTATGGTATGTATATGTATATGGTATGTATCGTGATAACAATGGGGGGTGGGGGTACAGTATGGCCTTATATGGTATGTGTAGCCCTGAGATTATAGCATATAATACTGGAATAATGACCTGAACTGAAATAACTGTCTTTGGTTGTAAATAAGCTCGCATGTCTCTCAGCAGTCTCCTGGGTGTGGTTTAGGTCTCCTTTAGTGTTTAACAACTATCAAACTATGCAAATACTCTGCATAGATCAAGCCCTGAGCCCAATACTGTGGACACTCCAATCCTGGAGCAAGGCCCTGCAGATACTGAAACCCCATGACAGGCATTGTGTGTAGACTAACCCCCACAACAAGGGCTGTGTCTCCTCAAACACCTGCAAGAGGCCTCGTGGCTGCTTGAACCCTGGCAACAGGCACAGTGGCTGCTCAGACCCTGCTGACAGAGCCTGTGATTACTGACAAAGCAGCTCCTCAGACTCCAGCGATGGGTGGTGCAACTGAACCAGAGAATTAACCAGTGCCGCTCTCAGTTGCCCCTGTGCACGAGAAGAGCAAGAGATGGACATTAGCTTGTTTAGTAAAAGTGGGTTAAGTAAGGTCATCACAAGAACAGGAGGGAGAGGCAGAACAAGAGGTAACCACTCGATCCCTGTCCGAGTGAGCTGTGGCAGATGCAGAAATGTTTCAGTACATGATCCCCTGGCTGCTCTGAAGCTGGGATAATAGGGCCAGTAGCCTGGGATTAGAGGGAAGAACAAAGCAGCCAAGATGCTTCCTTATTTTGAAGGAAGGGAACATTTAGAAAGAAATTGGTAGAGACACAAGCCCTCGGCCTCTGGAGGGGACCCCTATCACTGAGGCAGTAGGATCAGCACGGAGAAAGGTGAGAAGGAACCATGTTAGAGGAGATTTATGATGCCCCAAACCACAGTGCCAGATGAAGTCCAGCGCACACAGATCCAAGAGGAAAAAGTTTGTTTGGAATGCAAAAATGTCTTTTGCAAACTGATTGCCAGTAATGACCTGGAAAGACAAAGAAGTACCAAAAGAGGGTAGAAGCAGCTTTGCAGCTCCAGCAATAAGAAAATCTCTTTTCTTCTATATGGGACTTCATCTCAGGTGTTGAAAAACTGTCCCAAAATACCCCCAAAATGATTGAAAGCACCTTAAGCTTATTAAAAAATCTGTTCTGGAAGTTCCAGGACCTTAAAGAGGATAGGTCCTTCTTCCCTCATGGACCATTTTCTCAGCTATTTTGAGTTCTCTGCTCAAGAGAAAGGATATAGAAGGTACATACACATTATGGGACACTGTGTGGTTTTAGCAGTGTGAGCACAGAGAGGACATGAAGACATGGGAGGGAAAGCCTACCTTGACCACAGAGGCACAGGTACATGAGTTGAAAGGGAAAACCATCAAAAAGGGGGATAATTCCAGGAAAAATGCTACTCCAGTCTCCAGTGGGCAGTTCCCCAGGCAGAATGGAAGGGCTGATCTTAACTCCTAATCCCATGGAAAGGAATTCCATTTCCTTTGTACAAGAAGTGAGTGGAGAATCCTATGACTATCAGTAGAGGAGCTCTGCCTCCTGACAGGTAGAGGAGAGGGACAGCCACGGTTCCTGAGCTGTGTAGATCTGCTGGCCTGTCACGTCAGACCCCCAGGAGTAGGAGGCTCTAGTGGACACGGGTGCACAGGGCACCCTAATGCCATGGAGCAACCAAGGGACAGAGCCCTTCTGCACTTCTGGAGTGACAGGGGATGTGGACAGCTGGCTGTGCTGGAGGCTGAAGTGAGTCTGCCTGGGGGTGAGTGGCAAAAACACCCCCCTGTGACTGGCCCAGGGGCTCTGTGTGTCCTCAGCACAGAGCCAGGGAGTGATCAGCAGGCCTTGATCAGCCTTTAGCAGCCCCATATGGTCCGTGTGGAAGTCTAATGGAGAGTGGAGACTAACAACAGATTGTACTGGCCTTGACATTTCTGAAGGGTGCTGTGCTGGACATGCCACAACTTCAGCAGGAACTGGAGTCCAAGGCAGCCCAGTGGTTTCCCACAGCTGATATCACTGATGTGATTCCCTCTATCCCTTTGGCAGCAGAGTGCAGGCCCCAGTTTGCTGTCATCTGGAGGGGCTTCCAGTACACCTGGAACTAACTGCCACATGGGTGGAAGCACAGCCCTACTGTCTGCCATGGACTGGTCCCACATTAGAGTGGAGGTCTGAACAGGCCACCCAACCAGGAAGACTGAGCAGATGAGATCCTTGATACACAATCAGGAGTAGCCTCACATTCGCTAGGCCTGGTCCTTATGGGAGACTTCAACCACTCCAAAATCAGCTGGTGGGACAACACAGTGTGGCACCAGGATTCCGGGAGGTTCCTGGAATGCATTGATGAGACCTTCCTTCTCCAAGGGATAGAGGAGCCAACCAGGAGAGGTGCTATGCTGGACCTTGCTCTCACCAACAAGAGGGGCCGATAGCGAATGTGAAGCTTAAGAACAGCCTTGGCTGAGGGCCCATGAGATGCTGGAGTTCAAGATCCTCAGGACAAGGAGGAGAGTACACAGCAAGCTCTCTATCCTGGCCTTCAGGAGAGCAGACTTGGGCCTCTCTGGGGACCTTCTTAGTAGAGTACCATTGAATGAAGCCCTGGGAGGGAAGAGGGATACAAGAAAGTTGGTCAAGATTGCAGGATCACCTCCTCCAAGCTCAGGAGTACTGCATCCTGACAAAGAGGATGTAAAGCCTTCATAAAACCTTCAACACTGTTTCTCACAGCTTTCTCCTGGAGAATCTGGCTACTAATGACCTAGACCTGTGTACTCTTTGTTGGGAAAAAAAAACAACTGGCTGATGGCCAGGCCCAAAGAGTTATGCTGAATGGAGATAAATACAGTTAGTGGCTGGTCACCAGTGCTGTCCCCAGGGCTCAGTGTTGGGGCCAGTTCTGTTTAGTGTCTTTATCCATGATCTGGACGAGGGCATTGAGTGCACCCTCAGGCAGTTTGCAGAGGACACCAAGATGGGCAGGAGTGTTGAGCGCTTGAATGTAGGAAGGCTCTGCAGAGGGACTTGGACAGGCCAGATTGATGCGCCAAAGGCAATTATATGAGGTTCAACAAGGTCAAGTGCCAGGTCCTGCACTTGCGTCACAACAGCCCCTTGCAATGCTGGGGACATCAAGGGCACTCAAGTTGCAGAAGGCAAAGACAGCGACTGGGAGAAGGAAGAACCAGTGGAATAACATCAGATCCAAGATCATCGAAAGGACCTGTCAAAGATAACAAGAAATGCTTCTGTAAATACATCAGCAACACAAATGGTCACCAAGCCACTTTCCATCATTTACCAGCAGTTCTGGCTGACCAGGACTGACCGTGGTCCCTTGTCTATAGGCAGGGCCCAGGAGAGCCATAGTCCTGCCCTTGGAATTGCACAACTCCACATCCTGGTGCACCAGGGAGAGCCCTGAGGGGTGAAGGAGGGACACGATCTCTCTTCCCAGGAGCTGGGGGTCAGGGCTGGAACCTTTGGTGAAGGGGGTCAGGGACTGGCCTTTTGCAGTCATGAGACACATGCAGGGTTCCTCAGCACCAGAGCCACCTTCACCTTCCTTTTCCCCACCTGCCATCACTGCCTCCCCTTTCCTGCTCTACCCACACCCTGGGGACACTTCCTCAGTCGTGTCCCTCAGTGGGACCCATTAACAGTGCCAGAAACTTTGGAGTTGGACTCAGACTTGGACTTGTTGAGAGGTTTCATCAGCTTCCTCTCCTTGTCTGGGCTTCATGGACTCAGCACCAAACCCACCAGAGGGCTCATTAACATGCTGAGCTGGGCTCCTGGGATGGAAGGAGCTGCTGGCAAGTGGGCAGTGCTGCAGAGAGACAGCTCTGTCCAGCAGCAGTTCCTCTGCCCAGCACAGCAGGGAGAAGGACACTGCCAGGGGATCTGAGGGAGATGAGCAAGGAAGAGAGAGATTAAAGGTGGTCAGGACTGGAGAGATGATTGAGGAAGGAGTGCAGCCCATTGGAAGGACCCACGCTGGAGCACTGTGAAAGGCTGTATCCGGTGGGAAAGATGCATGCTGGAGAAAGGGAAGAGTAGGAAGAGGAAGGAGCAGCAGAGACCAAGTGTTCTGGGCTGACCACCAGCCCCATTCCCCAGCCCTGTGTGCCATTCAGCAGGGGAGGAAACAGAGGAACGAGTAATGACAGAGTGAAGTGGAGCCTGGGAAGAAGGTGGCGATGGTGGTTTAGATTTCTCTTTGCTTTTCACCATCCCAATCTATTTTACTTGGCAATACAGTAAATTCTCATCTGATAGGACTTTGGCTTTTTTCAGTGCTTGCTCCTGAGAGCAAATGCTGATCATGTTCCATCAAGCAAAGGATGTGGGGCAGGATCTGCTGGCTGCAGAGCAGGAGGGGTGGCTGGTACCACCAAGGCCCTGAGCTGTGGCTGCACAAGTGCTGGCAGGTGGCAGCAGGTGACAGGGGAGGAGGACTTGGTCATGGGCAGTGGCTGCCACACTGCCAGGCCCTGTTGCCAAAACCTCTGCAGGCTCATCACGTTCTGAAACACATGGTTTTTCTCTTGAAACTTTTTTCTATCCAAATAAAATCGTTGGTGTTGCTCCCCAGGCCCTCTCAGAGATACATACAAGGTCGTAGCAGTGGAGAGGAAACATTCTGTCCCTTGAGCCTTTCTGGGGAATAAGCAGGTGGAATTCACTCTCCAGTGCAGGTTGTACGTGCAATGGTGGCAGGAACCAACAGAGTGAGGAAAGTGATGGACTCTGAACCATTTTCTTTCAGAGGGGACCTCTTGGCACTGTAACAGCTAATTCTGCATATACATCAGCTCTAGGCTCAGTAGATTTTCAAATAAAAACAATGTAAGGAACTAACAGAAAAGGAATAATGAAAAGGAAGAAAGAGTTATGTATAAATCCACAACATTCTGGCATCTTCAAAATCGTATTGAATTCTTACCTTAGAATGCTACTTAAGAATTTAAATAAGTTTTAGAGAATGACAATGAATGTGACAACAGCATAGTGCTGCTTCTGTATAGGACTACTCAAAATAGACTGTGGGACCTCAAGTTGTTGACTTGAGGTTGATTAGGGGGTGTAACAGCAGCCTGTGAAGCAATAAACGTAATAGAGAACTTGTCCCTATTTCATCTGATTCAAAAAGTCAGCTTCAAACCAGTAAATCTTAGGTTTCAGACAGGCAGAAGACTTCTTCATGCAACACAGATAGATTAAGGATCTTATTTCCAAGATGTTAGCAGTATAAATAGATTACATTTTTATATTATATATTATTATGTATTATAACATCCATTATGACATCACCAACTATGCCATCACCCATTATGACATCACTAACCATGATGTCACCTATTATGACATCATCCATTATGATGTCACCAACTATGATGTCACCCATTACGATGTCATCAATTATGACATCACCAACTATGACATCACCCATTATGACATCATCCATTATCATGTCATCCACCATGACAGCACCAACTATGATGTAATCCATTATGACATCATCCATTATGACATCATCCATCATGCCATCACCAAATATGACATGACACATTATGATGTCACCTATTATGACATCACCAACTGTGACGTCACCCATTATGATGTCATCCATTATGACATCACCAAGTATTATGTCTTTTCTTATGATGTCACCTATTATGATGGCACCCATTGTCCCGACTTTCATTATGATGTCACCCAGTATGATGTAAACACTGAGGACATCCCCCATTCTGTCCTTCATTATGACATCACACATGACAATATCACCCATTATGATGTCAACCATTATAATGACACCCATTATGATATCATAAATTCAGATGTCACCCGCTACATCTTCCATTCTGAGGTTATCCATCCTGATGTCTCCAATTATGATGTCACCCATTATGACATTAGCCCTTATAATGTCATCCATTATGATGTTACACATTATGATGCCACCCAATATGATATCACCCATTATGACGTCACTCATTATGACTTCTTCCATTAGGATGTCTTCCATTAGGATGCCTTTTTTGTGATGCCCTCATTATGATGTCAAATAATTGATATCATACATTAGGATGTTATCTGTAATGGCATCACCTGTTATGACATCATCAACTATGACGTCACCCATTATGACTTCACCAACTATAACATCCCCCATTATGACATCACCAACTATGACGTCATCCATTATGACATCACCAACTATGATGTAACCCATTATGACATCATCTGTTATGACATCACAAACTAGGACGTCACCCATTAGGACATCACCCATTATAATGTCATCCATTATGATGTCACCCATTATGATGTCATCTATTATGACGTAACAAACTAGGATGTCACCCAATAGGACATCACCCATTATAATATAATCCATTATGACATCACCAACTGTGATGTCAGCCATTAGGATGTCATCCATCATGACATCACTGACTATGATGTCACCCAATATGACATCACCAACTATGATGTCACTCATGATGACATCGCCCATGATGACGTCACTCATTATGATGTCATTCATTATGTCATCTTCCATTAGGATTTCACTGAGTATGATGTAACCACTTATGACATACCCCATTATGTGTTGCAGAATGGCTTGAGCAGCAGGGCCATGGGCCCTTGCTATCTCCTCGAGAGGCCTTGAGAGTGTAACACAAATAGCAGCTGTACAAGCAATCTCTTTTTTTAGCCTAACACAAGTATAAACAATCTCTCTGTTAGCTTAAACTAACTCAAGGACAAGGTAGAGAAGTAGAATAATAGAAAACAAGGAAGAACCCTGGAACTCAGATGTGTGTTACTATCCAGTAAAATCACTGCAAGTAGTTGCCGTCCAGTGAAATCACTACAAGTAGTTACTATCCAATGAATTCACTACATGTAGGTTTGGAAAAGGGTATAAAAGTAACACTGTGTATTCAATAAATCGGAGCTTGCTTTATCGATCACATTGATTCTGGACTGCTTGCTTCCCTCGCCGCCGGCAAGTGGCACCCGAACAGGGACCCCCGTTCCTTGTTGTCACCGAAGTCGGCGGGAGCCCCGGAGAAGCACCGGCAGCAGTGACCGGGGAGCGGAAGATCACCCACGGAATGCAGGCATTTGACAGGCTAATCCGCGCTTGAACTGACCTGATAGCAGAGGTTCGCCGTCCGGATTATTGGGCTACTCACGACGATTGATGAAGAGAGCGCTCTAAGATAAGGTAAAAGGCTGCACTAAATTATTAAGGGTCAGGGATATATAGATATACTGGCCGAAAATGGAAAGTGAGGTAGCCCTTGATTTATTATTACGCTTTTTAGAAAAGCGGGCAGTAAAGGATATTGACCTTAAAAAGGAGTTAACGGGCTTGGTAGCTTTTGGGAAAGATCAAGGTTGTTTTCAGGATCCAGGTGCGTTGTTTCAGGTTGAGGCGTGGCGAGAGTGTGGTGATTTGCTATGGAATAAGGTAATAGATGGTGATAAGCGTGCGAAAAAGTTGATGAAGCCGTGGCGGGCAGTGATAAATTGTCTTAAACAGTATCAGGCAGTAGAAAAAATAGCAGCAGTTGCTTCCAGTCACTTGAGAGGAGTAGGTACGGAGAAAGAAGCAGGCAAGCTCCAGTTAGGGGTTGACTACGTGCCCACCCCACCCACAGGGTGCCCGGTGTCAGTGAAGCCTTTGATTGATAGTGCTTCTCGGGGAGGGGGGCCATCGGCTCCGCAGTTAGAAGAACATAATGGAGAAGGCAGACTGCCAGAGAATGCCGAGGAGGAGTTGAAACGAGAGACTGCAGAAACTCATAAGAACGAGCTGGTAGTGAAAAGTGATAGTAGTCGGGAAGAGAAGCTCAGAAAAAGTTCTGCGGGAGTGTTGCGTTTAAACTGGCAGGAGATCTCGGGAACAGCTATTGAGAAGGGTGATCATGACTTGTTAAGTGTTATGCAGGAATCTTGTGCCTTTCCGGTATTCTTTGAAGTTACAGATCAAGGGGCAAGAGGAGAGTATAGTCCTCTTGATTGGAAGCTGTTGTCACAGTTACGTGCTACGGTAAATGAATCGGGGTTACACAGTGAACCTACCAGACAAATGTTGAATTATATCTGGGGCAGTGGAATTCTTTGCCCAGAAGATGTTAAGACAATTGTGAGAATGATTATGACGCAGTCGCAATTAATGTTGTGGCAAGCGCATTGGAATAGACTTTGTGACAGGGTAGTTAACACCCCCCGCGGTCAGCAGGACCCATTGCATGGTGTCACGGTGGAATATTTGATGGGAGTAGGTCCTCTTGCTACTGTAGATATGCAGGTACAACTAGGTCCAGCAGTATTAAGGGAATCAATGCGGTTAGCCCGCGTAGCTATAACAATGGTTAAGACAGCACCACCCACCCCGTCCTATATGTCTATTAAACAGGGCAGGGAAGAGTCGTTTGCTAGTTTTGTGGACAGAGTTACCGATGCAATTGATCGTTCAGATGCGCAGGAGTGGATGAAGGGAGCATTTTTACGGCAATGTATTATGGAGAACTGTGATGCCGCTACTAGGGCTATTATTGTGACGCTGCCTGGGGGTGCTTCTATAGAGGAAATGTTAGATCGGACGAGTAGGGTGCCGGTCGGACCGCAAGCAATGTTGGTAGAAGCAGTGAAAGATTTAGGGAACAATTTAGTGCAAGCCCAGAGCCAAGTCTTAGCAGCCCTTGCGTCTCTTCCGCAAAACCGGTCTTCAGGCAGAGCGCCAGGAACTGCGGCGCGCGGACACCAACAGCAGTTCATGTAGCAAACAGCTCCATCTTGCGACGACAATTGCAAACTACCGACAAATTACAGCCTGCAACATCCAGAAGCCTCGGCTTGGACTTGGCAACCGCAATAGATGTGACTCTCATTGATAACAAACCTCAAAAGATTCCTACTGGAATTAAAGGACTGGTGATGATTAAGGGACAGACACACGGGGCACTATTGTTAGGACGTTCGTCCAGTGGATTAAAAGGACTATTTGTACTTCCTGGTGCCACGGTGCCTCCACCTCCCCCACCGCCACCACCAGCAAGTGGATCATCTGTTCCTCCACCACCTCCTCCTCCTCCACCCCCTCCTGGTTCTCCTCCACCTCCAGGCCTTCCATCAACAGTTGATCATGAAGGCAATGCACGGGCGGATCAGTTAGTGTCAGTGATGGTGCCCACTAATGAATTGACCAAGGCTCGAGAGGCCCATGCGACGTTTCATCAAAATGCTCGAGGTCTACACAAGCAGTTCAACATCACGATGGAAGGAGCAAGAGGAATCGTGAAGGCATGTCCTACCTGCAGCCATCATGCTCCAGGTCTCGGTGTCAGGGTGAACCCTTGGGGCCTAGGCCCGGATGGAGTATGGCAGATGGATGTCACGCATTTGACACGCATTTGTCACGCCTTTGAGTTTGGACGACCGAAATATGTCCATATTACCATCTGGACAATCAGCTTTTTGTTTATCTCTTGCATCAGCTGCTGACCCATTTCGTACATGCTTAATAGGGATGCCCTCTTATGACCGGAGTCAGTTTAAGGAATACAGTAACAGTCCATTTGACTCCTGGCTGACATCCATATTTGGAGGAATTTCTCCTTGGCTGATATCAATCATTACAGAGGGATTGCATTGGGTCACTATGCTATTGCTTATTGTGATTGTAATAAAGATAGCTTACCATTGTATTATGAAAAATGTAACAAGATTGTCTGATAAGATATTGCTTGTACAAAAAGAAAAAGGGGGAATTTGTTGCAGAATGGCTTGAGCAGCAGGGCCATGGGCCCTTGCTATCTCCTCGAGAGGCCTTGAGAGTGTAACACAAATAGCAGCTGTACAAGCAATCTCTTTTTTTTTAGCCTAACACAAGTATAAACAATCTCTCTGTTAGCTTAAACTAACTCAAGGACAAGGTAGAGAAGTAGAATAATAGAAAACAAGGAAGAACCCTGGAACTCAGATATGTGTCGCTATCCAGTAAAATCACTGCAAGTAGTTACTGTCCAGTAAAATCACTACAAGTAGTTACCGTCCAGTGAAATCACTACAAGTAGTTACTATCCAATGAATTCACTACATGTAGGTTTGGAAAAGGGTATAAAAGTAACACTGTGTATTCAATAAATCGGAGCTTGCTTTATCGATCACATTGATTCTGGACTGCTTGCTTCCCTCGCCGCCGGCAATTATGTCCTCCATTATGACATCACACATGACAATATCACCCATTATGATGTCATACATTATGATGTCATACATTCGGATGTCACCTGCTGCAACGCCTTCCATTCTGATATTATCCATCATGATGTCTTCAATTATGACATCACCGATTTTGGTATCACTCATGACGTCACCCATTATGATGCCACTCAATATGGTGTCACCCACTATGATTTCAACTATTATGATGTCACTCATTATGACATCTTCCATTAGGATGCCTTTCTTATTGATGCTCCCATTATGACGTCAAATCAATTATGTCATCCATTAGGATGTCACTACTAATGGCATCAACCCATTATCATGTCCTCTGTTATATTATAATCCATTATGACATCACCAACTATGATGTCACCCACTATGACATCACCCATTATGACATCACCAAATATGACATCACCCATTATGATGTCATCCATTATGACATCACCAAATATGATGTCTTTTATTGTGATGTCACCTATTATAATGTCACCCATTGTCACATCTTTCATTATGATGATACTCAGTATGATGTAACCCCTTAGGACATCCCCCATTATGTCCTGCATTATGACGTCACACATGACGATATCACTCATTATGATGTCAACCATTATCATGACACCCATTATGACATCATACATTCAGATGTCTTCCATTCTGATGTCATCCATGGTGATATCTTCAATTATGATGTCACCTATTTTGGTATCACTTATGATGTCACCCATTATGATGTCTTCCATTGTGCTGTCTTCCATTAGGATGTTTCATTTTGTGATGTCACCCATTATGATGTCACAAATTATGTGTAACACATAATGATGTAACCAATTATGTCATTACCCATTATGATGTCGTCCAGTATTATGGGCAAAGTCAGGGATGGGATGGGCCAGGGAGAGGTGGGGAAGGGTCAGGCAGAGGGGGCGGGGCTTGGGAGGCACCGAGCCAACCAATGGTGTGCATAAACAAGGGGGCGGAGTCGGGAAGAGGTGGGGGTGGGGCCACTCATGGGGCACAGCCAGGAGGGGCGTAGAGTGTGGAGAGGGGGTGGAGCCTCGGAGGGGCGTGAGCAGAGAGGGCGGGGCCACGGAGGAAACGGGGCGGGTCCGAGGCAGAGCCAGCCAATAGGAGGTGCAGAAAGGGAAGAGGTGGGGCCGGAGGCAGGGGCGGGGCCGTGGAGGGGTAGAGCCAACTAACTGGGTAAGTGCAGGGGGCAGGGCCTGGGGGAAAAGCCAACCCAAAGGGTGTGGATAAAGGGAGGGGCTGTGGCCAAAGGAAGTGGTGGGGCCACGAGAGCCCCCCACCTCCCTTCTGGCCCCCAAGCCCCCCCATTTCATTCCAAAGCCTTCCCATTCCCATACCAGGTGCAGGGCACATCCACTCACAGGTATTCCTGGGGCAGCAGTCATGGGGCAGTTAGGGGGCAGCTATGGGGCAGTTATGGGGCGTTCTCAGGGTACCTATGAGGCAGTTATGGGGTACTTGTGGGTTGGCTATAAGGCACTTATGGGGCAGCTATAGGGTCACATATGGGGCAACTATGGGGCTCTTATAGGGCCCTTATGGAGTGGCTTTGGGGCACTGATAGGGAATGTATGGGGCAGGTATAGGGCACTTACACAGCAACTGTGGGGTACTAAGAGGACACTTATGGGTTGCCGTGGTCACTCAACCTCCCAGAAGCACCACACAACAAAGGCCAGCAGGGTTCCCTGCTGTTTTCCTCCTGGCCATGGTGGCAGCAGCAGCAGCGGTGAAAACAAGAGCACCAGCACCATGGGGCAGGCAGAGACCTTGTGGCCCATCAGCCTCCTTGTCCTCCTTGCTCTGCAAGCCCAGGGTACCCAGGAGGCTCCGTGGAGAGTATGGCCATCAGGTATTTGGGTGGGCAAGGCCTGGCAGCCAGCCCTGGGCAACGTGGCACAGCGACTACTGCCCCTGAGCGCCAACCGAGCATGTTTGCAGGCTTTTCTTCTTGCTGCTTTCTGTTCAGGGCCTGTGAGTCCCAACAACGCCAAACCCCTGGAATCTCTGGACTGGTTGAGACAGATCCTGAAGGCAAGGCAGGAGGAGTCAGAGCGGGCAGCAGCTGGCCGGGATCTGTGGCTCTGCAGCAGGAACCTTGGGAAGCTGAGGCCCTAGACACTCGTCTGCAGCAGCCACAGCCTGGCCAGGCAGGAAGGGGTGGATCAGAGCCTCGCTGTACTGAAACTCCATGTCACGCCGTGCTGGGGAGCTGCAGGGATAGGCCAACAGCTCTGCTGCCAGCTGGGGTTTGAGCTGATGCCGCAGACCCCCAGGGACCCTCACAGACCAGCCAAGGACCCCAGAGCCCTCCCCAGGCCCCCCAATCTTTCTCAACCCTGAGGACGCCCTCAATCCCTCCCAGGACCCCTCAACACCCTCCCAGGACCCACACAGCCCCCTCTTGGAACTCACAGATTCCCCCCCGCCCAGTCCCTCCCAGACCCCCCAAAGGGCCCCCATAGCCCTCCTAGAACCACAAATCCCTCAAAACCTGCCCACTGCTGGACCCTATAGGGACACCCACAACCCTCCCTCGGCCCGCCCCCCCCCCCCCCCCCCCCCCCCCCCCCAGTCCCTCCCAGGACCTATACACCCAGGAACCACCAGGAATCCCCATAGCCTGCCATGGGACCTCAAATCCCTCTTAATCTGCCCCAGGAACACCCACAGCTCCCCCTAGGACTCCCCCAATGCCTCTTGCACACACTCAGGACCCACTGAAGACTCCCCCAATCCCTTCCAGACCCCCTAAACCTTCCAGGACCTCCCAAGACCCTCCCAGGACCTGCACAGCCCCCTCCCAGAACCCCTCCCAGACCCCCTCCAATCCCACTCCCCCCAGGACTCCCCCAGTTCCTCCCAGGACCAACCAAATCCCTCTCAGACTCCCCCAGGGACCCCCAGAGTCTCCCCTAGGACCCCCCCACCCCCCGGAGCCTATCAGGACCCATCCCAATCCCTCGCAGGACTCCCCATCTTCTCTAGGATCCCTCAGTCCCTTTCAACCCCCCTGTCCTGGACCCCTACAGGATCCCCTCAATCCATCCCAGACCTGCAAGTCCCTTCCAGAACTGATCAACCAGGGTACCTATAGCCCCTCCCTCCTTAAAAGATCGTCCCTCTGAAGTTTCAGTGTGGTCCCATGACTTCAGTGGTTCAGCACCTTTGGATTCAAGCCTGTCAGCCTCTGCCTGGTGATCATCCTGGCATCTGGAAAATGCATCTTGAAACTCCTTAATTCATGCTTTTCATTTTGTTGTCTCTGGCTGCACATGCATTGATTTCACGGACTAAAATATCTGCTTTGTCTTCTAGTCGGGCAGTTTTACCTACATATTTGCAAATATTTGGCACAATTCACAAAAATGTTTTTCCATATTTGAAACAGCATGTTGTGCTTGTTATTTTATCTTTCATGTGTCTGTGAATATTGACCTTGTCCCAGGATTTGGCCTTGGAGCTTTTTACCCACTTTGGGTGTGTTCCCAAGCAACCTGGCTCTGGGAAGCCCCAGACCTGTGTGGAAGTGTTGGTGGGTGCTGATAATAATATTTGAGGAGGAGTCGATTTGCCAGCAGGAGATGAAAACTTTCCCATGGTACGGTCTGGAGCTGTGCTGGGAAGGATCGTGGGCAGACTTGGGGCTGAAAGGAGCAAGACTCAAACAGCAGAGGTGTCTGTGCCACCTGTGCCAGCCCTGTGGCAGCTGACGAGTGCAAAGCAAAGCTGCCTGGTCACTGCCACCCTGGGAGCTCAGGTTTGGGCTGTGCTGGAGCTCTTGCATCTGCAAGCAGGATGATTGGTGGTGCCACTGAGGAGCAGGAGGTCTCTGTGGTTCTTCTGCTGGTTTTGTGAAGAACAGCCAGGTAGGACCAAGAGGTTGTGCTGCTTATCAGCATTTGTGGAGCTGAGCTTGAGTTTCAAGGCTGGTTTGTGAGGGGCCACAGAGGAGGAGCCAGAGGTAACTGTGGTTCTTCCACTGCTTTTGTGAGAAATGTTTCTCTTATTACACCTGTTTTGTTCCTTTAGCAGGGAATGGATCATTCCTGTCATTGGGAATCTGACACAGTGTCCTTTTGCCATTTAAAAAAGCCCTTTTTCTTTCCTGTTTATTCAAGCTTGTCACTCTGTGGTTCTTTTGTTGTTGTTTTGTGTGTGTGTTTGTGTGTGGGTTTTTTTATTATTATTACTTCTGAAAAAGGAGAAACAAAAAATAAATCAGACTTTTGTAATCTGTTTTTGCTGATCCTCATGAGAAGGTTCGTTCTGGGTCACAGTCCGTGGTGTCCAAGTGTCTCATGATCAGCCTCTCTGGCTGACAATGTGATGCTCACAGAGGGGTAAATCTGCCCCTCAGGGCATCAATGGGACCTCTGAGGGGTAAATTTGAGCCCTCGGGGTAAATGTGAGCTCTGGGGGATAAATCTGGGCTGGAAAAGGGTGTGCAGGGGCTGGTGTGTGTGCACAGCACTGGCAGACTGTGCTGGACCTGGCTTGGGTGTTAGAGCTCGGGTGGGCCAGGCCCTGGGGGATCCAGGAGGGGTCAGGATTTCCCTCCCATCTGACACACTTGATCCAAGCCAGGGGGACGGGCAGCCCAGCCTCTGCCTCTTTCCTCTCCCTTCCTGCAGCTGCTCCCAGAGCTCCAGGACAGGCCTTGGCAGCAGCTTGTGCTCTGCAGGACCCAGATCCAGCGGGTGCTGGGTAGAGCCCTGGACCCTCTCCCGAGCCACAAGGGACACTAATCTCTGCCTCCTCAGGTGCTCCCTGTGTTTGTATCTACTTGCCTATGTTTGTTCCTCATCCCACCTGTTTCTGCCCCTTCCCTGCTCCAGTTTTACTTTCTATCCCTGAAGTCTCTCTTCCTTATTCTCCTTTTCTCTTACCTGGGGAGGCTGGTAGGGAACAGAGAGCAGTTCTGTGCTCTGGGCTGTGGTTCTGCCCCCTGGGCCAGACCCTCCTCAGCCCTAGCACTGGAGTTGTCTTGAGGACGTGTGGCTGTGCAGCCTGCCCCAGGCTGATGGAGAGCAGGGAGCTCTGTGTGGGGCCTTCAGTGCCCCAGGACAGATCAAACCCTTCCTGCCAGCCTGCCCTGGCTGCAGGGGTGTTGGAGGCCAGCCCAGCCAGGGCCGCGGAGGCAGCACGGAAGGGCTGGACAGGAGATCTCTGACGGAACATGGGGTTTGCCAGCAGGGAGGCAGCTTCCTGCACTCTGCTGCTGGCCTGCCTGGCCCTGAAGGGAAAATACAATGGGGAAATAAAACCGTTTTGGCCACTTAGCATCATCAAGTGCTAATATTTTTGTCTGTTTGTTTTGCTCCCCACTGTCCTTTCAGTGTGATGTGTTCTCTGAAATACCTGAAAATACTGGGATTTGTTATGGGCAGCTCAGCAGAAAGCAGTGAGACTCATTCACGGGGCCTGTGGCAGGCTGCTTCCCCAGGTGTTCCTTCTCTCCTCTGATCCCCAGCAATGGAGTGCAATTAGTGGCTAATTGCAGCTATCTGTGGCTCATCTCAGGCTGGCTTTCCTGTCTGTCCAATATCAGGCTGGTGCTAGGGCCCTGGGAGAGGATGTATTTGCAGCAGGTGAGATCAAAATGATCTTCTGTATAGCTGGGTGTGGTACTTGTAGCATGAATGTGGAGGTTGTTCAACCTGACTTTGTGTGTTCAAAGGAGCTTCTGTGAAGGCACAAGAGCATAGGTGTGGGTATGCAACATGCACACTTGCATGTAGGAAGCAAATGAGTGATGTTAGAGCCTGAAGGACAGTTCTGGCTGGGGTTTTATTGGTTGGTTTGGTGTTTTTTGGTTGCTTCTTTGATTTGCTGGAGTTCTTCTCAGTGGTTGGTTGCTTGGAGGTTTTTTCAGTTGGTTGGATGGTTGGGGTTGTGTTGTTTGTTTTTTGTTGTTGTTTGGGGTTGGTTTTGGTTGGTTGGATTTTTTTTGATTCTTGGTAGGTTGGAGGGGTTTTCAGCTGGGTGATTGGTTTGGTTTTTTTGGTTTATTGGTTCACTTTTTTTTTTATGCTTCACTGTGATTTTTATTTGGTTGGATGGTTGTTTAGTGTTTTGGCTGGTTGGGGGAGTTTTTCACTTTGTTTTCTGTTGTTTTATTTTTTAGTTGGGATTTTTTCAGTTGGTTGGCTAGGGTTTTTTTGGTAGTTCAGGGTTTGTTTTTTTTTGTTTTGGTTGGTTGGGTTTTTTTGTGATTTGTTTTAGTTGGTTCAGGTTTTCTGTTTGCTTTGGTTGGTTGGGGTTTCAGTTTTCATTGGTGGGGGTTTGGTGGTTGTTTTTTTTTTTACAGATGCTCTCTGTTATCCCTCCAGTACCTTCCTATGGGAAGGTCAAAAGGGGTGTAAGGGAGAAAGACTGTAAGGTTGAAAAAAAACCAAACCCTAGAATAGGTTTAATGGAGTAATAATAATGTTAGAAATGAAATATAGTGTGTTTTTGCATCTTAGCATTAGAAGCATAACTCTCATCTTAGTGTTATGCAAGTGTAGTGTTATCAAGATTCTGAGTAAATGGGATGAATACAATTTATTGTAGCTGTGGGTAGTTAGGGTCCGGCGGCCGGAAGATTTTGCGCTGTACGGAAAGATAAGGCCCCTCTCCTAATAGCCAATAGCACTTAGTTCACGATGTAAGCAGACGGAAGTGACATCACAGACCTAACTCATATAAACACCGCGGTAAACACTAATAAACGCCATTTGCCATCCACCACATTGGTGTCTGTGAGCTGATGGACCGAGCGGCCTGGGGTTGGCTGCCGTGCCGTTCTTGAACCAGGTCGTCACGCCTTTCATGAAAGGCAACATGTAGCCAAGGAATTATAAAGAAAATACAGCTGCTTTCAGGAGGCTAGTGTTTTTGGTTTGTGCACAGTGAGAGTAAAAGCACAGCATGAGGAAAAAAAAGGCAACAGAGGTTGTATTTTAAATTTTTTTGTAATTAGAAGCTGAGTGGATGAAGCTGAATAAGAAAGGGGCAATAGGTGAAGGATGTACCAGGTCTCCACGTGTAGTGTAGAAGCTATAGGATGTAGAAGGATGGAGATGTGCCCCTCTGCTCTTCAAGCAACTAAGATGATGATACAAAAAGGAGGAGAATAAACCTTTCCCCCCCCCCCCCCCCCCCCCCCCCCCCCAGTGAACAGGGCGAGTCTCAATAGTGTCTGGATAAAGCTTTGTAGTAATGAAGCATGAGGAGTATATTACCTGAGGAGACTACAGCATCTCTCATTGGACGTCACAGAAGTGATGGTGATATCTACCATCTCACCTTTCAGCCACCACTCACCTTGCCAAGAGGCTGTTCCTCTCAGTACCAACTTTGATTCCAACCCAGAAAAGACCAGCAGATAAGTGTACAGAACTACATCAGGCCTGCCAATACGCTCACCCAGCAATCTGTGCCCCTTTTATTTGCCCTTTGTCATGAAAGTTGTTGCTCTGCATCTGATAAAATTAACTCATCTTGTAAAGCAAATAATCTACACCTGCCTTAAGCTGATACTGTAGCTGGAGCCGAACCAGACAGTGGGTTGAACCTTTCTGCCTGGATTGCATGCTTCTCTGCCAGGGATTGGAGCCTGTCCAGTCTGCTCTCCTCTCTCTGGATGGGAGGTGCCCTTTCACGTTACCCGGAAATGGGCCCTCCACTGACCTTCTACGGCCCTGTCAGCCGTGTCAAGAATCTACAAGAAAAATATGGGTAAAAGTTCAAAAACAGAGAAACACACTCTCTAGCGTTCCTGCCGGGCTGACTCCTACTTTTTCACTCCTCTGATTTCACACTTTGCCTTCGACTTTGTATTTACTAGCATTATAGTACTTTTCTAATTATTTTCCTTACATATACCTTGCCTACATCTCCCGAACCTCGGTTCCTCAGTTTGTGTAAACCCAAAATAAAGTGGTTGATTAGTAAACTAATATTTACTGTCAGAGACAATTGATGACCATGGAGAGGCGAATCTCTATTGTAAAACACCGTCCGGCAATGGCCGTTCCTCTGAGAGGTGAACACTGAGTGTAAGGCTTCCTATCTTTTTGAAAAACATTACCAATTATGGAAAGCCGTGGAAGAAACATGACAGCTGATAGCCTATGTGGCGTTGATTCATGAAATGCCCCCAGTCAACTCATTCTCTCTTTTTTTTTTGTGTCCTTTCTTTTTTTTAATCATGGCTTTCGGTCTCTTTACTTTTTGTACGTAATTTCCCTCCTTTCTCTGTTTGGATGCATCAGCCCACCTGTTGCAAGCCGGTACCGGGAGGCTACCAGCTGTCAGGATACTTTTGTGACTCCCCCTCTCGATGTGGAAGGGTTTGTGAATGAGCCCGAGGGTCACACGTGGCGCTGCCTCCGTGGGACCGTATTTCAGGGTGGTAGTTAGAAAGCACCCCCCACTCCACCACGCTCAGAAATTGCCTCTAAAGCCAAGATTTACTCCACAAACTAATAGGTTTATTAAGGGTTAACACAAACCGAGGGATGATGTTTAGGGACAAGGCAAATGTGAATGGCTACCAGGGATATCAAGATGTATGTAGTGAGAAAGTGTCCTTCAGGGAGGCAATGCAAAGGTGCTTTTAAGGGAGAGGATTAAGGACCAAAGGGAGGAGGGGGGGAGGGAAGGAAACCCGAAGCAGGTCCTCCTTAAGAGGTCGCACTGTATGTGCGAGTATGAGGAAAGGAATGTGTGTGCATGTGTGTGTGTGTGTGTGTGAGGTGATGTTCCCCTCCAGTGGCTTGTCCAGTGTGGGTCGGTGGCCGGAGGGCAGGACGGCAGGTCCGTGGTGTCGGAGGGGCAGCCTCTCGGCAGCGAGTGCAGCGCCCGTTGGTTTCCCCTCCAGCGGCAGCAACACGGGGAGGGGGCTCCGGCCCCGACCCCAGGGCTCAGGACCCCGGCACGCTCGGCGCTGAGGCTCAGGCTGGACCCGGGGCAGGCAGGCAGGCAGGGTCCCAGCACCAGTGTCCGCAGCAGGGGGTGTCCCACGCAGAAAGCGTCCGAATGGGCCTCAGGGAGGAGGGAAGGGCCCACCTGCTGCACTCGCCACCTTTTATACCCCCTGACCCACCTGTCCAGTCAGTGTCACTGTCCAGAGCCAAGGAGCGTCCATGAGCCCCACGTTAGGGCGGTGACTGCCAGGGGCACAGGGTGGCTTGTCACCCATCCTTCTGTCCCGGGCCACATCTGTTGTTTTGGGTTCAGTTGTCCTTGAGAAGCAAGTCTGTTTTAGTTCATTAGCTGGGGATAATCAGGAGAGGCCTTTGCTGGCTTAAAAGACATTTTGTTTAGACTTATGTGGGGAAGAAAAGAACAGTTTCCCACACCATCCTTCTCTCAAAATTATTTTTGTGAGAACTTTTTCTCTCTATCCCTTTTTTCTCTATTTTTAGCAAGACTTCTTAACCTTTATTTTTTGTAAGTTTCTCGACACTCCCTTTGTTCCTGTTTTTGTCAAACCCACTTTCTTTTCCCCTGTTTTCTTTTTTCAGACCCTGTAATCCTTTTCTCTCTGTCATCCTAGCCTTTTTTCTTCAATCTCCGCTTTTTTCTTTTAATTTTTTTCTTAATGCCGTTCTCACCCTGTTTTTTTTTTTTCCCTCATCTCTCATTTTCTTTTTTATCTTTCGAGGGCTTTTTTCATCCTCTTTCTGTCTTATTTTTTTATTCTCCGCTTACTCTTTCATTTTATCAGCTTCACCATTTTTTTCCTCTCCCCCTTTTTGCTGTTTTTTCTCCTCACTCTTCCCCTTATTTTGCACTCCCTTCTTTTCGTTTGCCAACTCATTTTCTCTTCCTGTTTTTTCCTTTTTCTGTCTTTTTTTTGTTCCCTTCTCCATCTTCTATTCTTTTTCCCCTTACCTTTTTCTTTTTTCCTTTGTTATTTGCTAGCCCCTCTTTTTTCAAATTTTATTTTCCTAACCCTCTTTTTTTTGTTGACTATGCCTTCCTTGCTTCTTTTTTTTCCTGACCCTTTTTTGTGTCTATGTCAAATTCACAGATCTCTGTGTTGTGGGGTTTTTTTTTGTCATCACCATTTTATCTGTTAACTTTTCGTCTGCCTTTTTGTAATTTTCCTTCTTTTCGCCCTTCCTTTTTCTTTCCCCTTTATTTCCATTCAAGTTTTTACACCTGACCTCGGGGTTTTTTTGTACTTTTGGCTTATTTTTCACCACCTAACCCTAACCTTAGTCCCTAGACCCTGGGCACTTAACCCCAGGCTCTACACCTGTAACTGTAGACCCTGAAGCCTAAAGCCAAAACCCTAGACAATACACACTGGACCCTACACAGTAGACAATGGACTCTAGATACTAAGCCCTAGACCACAGACCCTTGACCCTGGGCACTTAACTCCAGACCCTAGACCTGTAACTCTATATCCTTAAGCCTACAGCCTAAAACCTAGACACTAGACTGGAGACACTGGACACTAGACCCTTAATCCTAGATACTAATCCCTAGACCCTTAAGCCTAAAACCTAGACACTGGACCCTAGACGCTAGACCCTTGAGCCTCAGCACTTCATTCCAGACCTTAGGCCCTTAACTCTAGACCCTTAAGCCTACAGCCTAAACCCTAGACACTGCACCCTATAGACTCTACCCTATATCCTTAACCCTAGTTACTAAATACTAGACCCTAGAGCCTTGACTCTGGGCACTTAAGTCTACAGCCTAAACATTAGACAGTAGACCCTAGACACTGGATTCTAGACTTTTAAAACTAGGTACTATACCCTAGACCCTTAAACCTGGATACTCAACTCCAGACCCTGAACCTGTAACTCTAGAACATTAAGGCTGCAGTCTAAACCCTAGACCCTACAGCATTGACCCTGGGCACTTAACTCCAGACTGCACACACTGAAGCTCACAGCCTAAACCCTAGACACTACACCCTACACACATAACCCTAGACACTAAAAGATAAACCCTAGACACCGGGCACTAAACTCCAGACCCTAGACCCTTAACTCTACGCCCTTAAGCCTACAGCTGAAACCCTAGACACTAGACCCTAGAAACTGGACGCTAGATCATACACCCTTGATAATGGGCACTTAATGCCACACCCTAGACCCTTAACACTAGGCTCTTAAGCCTATAGATAAACCCTAGACCCTGGGCACTTAACTCCAGGCCCTACACCTGTAACAGTAGACCCTGAAGCCTACAGCCTAAACTCTAGACACTACACACTGGAGACATTGGACACTAGACCCTTAATCCTAGATACTAAACCCTAGTCCCTAGGCACTTAACTCCGGACCCTAGAGGCTTAAGACTAGCCTAAACCCTAGATACTAGACCCAAGACCCCAGACACTCGACCCTAGATACTAAATCCTAGTCCCTAGACCCTTGACCCTGTGAACTTAACTCCAAACGCTAGATCCGTAACTCTATATCCTTAAGCCTACAGCCTAAAACCTAGACACTAGACTGGAGACACTGGACACTAGACCCTTAATCCTAGATACTAATCCCTAGACCCTTAAGCCTACAACGTAAACACTGGACCCTAGACGCTAGACCCTTGACCTCAGCACTTAATTCCAGACCATAGATCCGTAACTCTACACCCTTTAGCCTACAGCCTAAAGCCTAGACACTAGATCCTAGACACTGGACCGTAGACACTAGAGCCTTGACCCTGGACACTTATTTCGATACCCTAGATGCATACCTCTAGACTCTTAACCCTACAGCCTAAACCCTAGACAGTGGAGCCTTGACACTGGACCCTTAATCCTGGGCACTTAACTCTAGACCCTAGGCCCTTAACTCTAGACCCTTAAGCCTACAGCTTAAAGCCCAGACACTCGACCCTAGAAACTGGACCATAGACACTGAACGCTAGATCATACACCCTTGATCTTGGGCACTTAATGCCTCACCCAAGACCCTTAACACTAGACTCTTAAGCTTTTATATAAACCCTAGACACTGGACCCTGGGCACTTAACTCCAGGCCCTACACCTGTAATTGTAGACTCTGAAGGCTACAGCCACAACCCTAGACACTACACACTGGACCCTACACAGTAGACAATGGACCCTAGATACTAAGCCCTAGACCATAGACCCTTGACCCTGGGCACTTAACTCCAAACCCTAGATCCATAACTCTATATCCTTAAGCCTACACCTTAAACCTAGACACTAGGCTGGAGACACTGGACACTAGACCCTTAATCCTAGATACTAAACCTTAGACCCTGGACTCTTTTAAGCCTACAGCCAAAAACCTAGACACTGGACCCTAGACGCTAGACCCTTGAGCCTCAGCACTTAATTCCAGACCATAGATCCGTAACTCTACACCCTTTAGCCTACAGCCTAAAGCCTAGACACTAGATCCTAGACACTGCACCATAGACACTAGAGCCTTGACCCTGGACACTTAATTCGATACCCTAGACGCATAACTCGAGACTCTTAACCCTACAGCCTAAACCCTAGACAGGTGGGCCTTGACACTGGACCCTTAATCCTGGGCACTTAACTCTAGACCCTAGGCCCTTAAGCCTACAGCCTAAAGCCTAGACACTAGACCCTAGAAAATGGACCATAGACATTGGACGCTAGATCATACACCCTTGATAATGGGCACTTAATGCCATGCCCTAGACCCTTAACAATAGACTCTTAAGCCTATAGATAAACCCTAGACTCTAGACACTAGATCCTAGGCACTTAACTCCAGGACCTAGACACTTAACCCTAGACCCTTAAGTCTACAGCCTAAACATTAGACAGTAGACCCTAGACACTGGATCCTAGACTTTTAAAACTAGGTACTATACCCTAGACCCTTAAACCTGGATACTCAAGTCCAGACCCTGAACCCGTAACTCTAGAACGTTAAGGCTACAGCCTAAACCCTAGACCCTACAGCATTGACCCTGGGCACTTAACTCCAGACCGCACACACTGAAGCTCACAGCCTAAACCCTAGACACTACACCCTACACACATAACCCTAGACACTAAAAGCTAAACCCTAGACACTGGGCACTAAACTCCAGACCATAGACCTGTACCTGTACATGCTTAAGCCTATAGCATAAACTCTAGAACCTAGACACTGGACCCTGGGCCCTTAACCCTAGATAAAAAACGCTAGACTCTAGACACTTAAGGCTACATCCTAAGCCCTAAACATTAGACATTGGACCCTACATACTTGACCCTTGACCCTAGGCACTTAACTTTGCACCCTGGACACTTAACCCTAGACCATTAAGCCTACAGCCTAAACCCTAGACACTAAATCCTATAACCTCAAGTGTTTACCCTAGATTCTAAACCCTAGACACTGGACCCTAGACCCTTAACCATAGATACTAAACCCTAGAGCCTTGATCCTGGTGACTTAAATCCAGACCCTACACCTGTAACTCTTCACCCCTAAGCCCACAGCCTAAACCCTAGACACTAAACCCTATAACCTCAAGTCTTTACCCTAGATTCTAAACCCTAGACCCTTGACCCTGGTGAATTAACTTCAGACCCCAGACGCCTAACTCTAGACCCTTAAGCGTACAGCCTAAACCTTAGACACTGGACCCTAGACCCTTAACCATAGATACTACACCCTAGACCCTGGGCACTTAACTCCAGACCGTAGTCCCCATAACCCTAGTCCCTTAAGCCTGCAGCCTAAACCCTAGACACTGGAATCTAGACCCTTAACCCTAGATACTAAACCCTAGACCCTAGAGCCTTGACCATGCGCACTTAACTCCAGATCCTATACCTGACACTGGACCCTAGATGCTAGACCCTTGAGCCTCAGCACTTAACTCCAGACCCCAGATCCATAACTCTACACCCTTAAGCCTAGAGGCTAAAGCCTAGACACTGGACCCTACACACTGGTCTCTAGACCCTTAATCCTGGGCAGTGAATTCCAGACCCTAGAACTGTAACTCTAGGTCCTTAAGCCTACAGCCTAAACCCGAGACACTGGACCCCAGACACTGGACCCTTGATCCTGGGCACATAACTCCAGACCCTACACCTATAACCCTTAAGCCTACAGTCTAAACCTTAGACCTTCCTACACACTGCACGCTAGATACCAAACCCTAGACCCTGGGCACTTAACGACAAACCCTGGACCTTTAAGACTACAGCCTAACCTTTAGACACTGGACCCTAGGTGCTAGACCCTTGACTCTGGGCACTTAATTCCAGACCCTAGACCCGTAACTCTATGTCCTTAATTCTACAGCCTAAAGCCTAGACATTGGTCCTTACACACTGATCCCTAGACTCTTAATCCTGGGCACTGAACTCCAGACCCTAGAATTGTAATTTCAGGTCCTTAAGGCTACAGCCTAAACCCTAGACACTGGACCCTAGACATTAGATCCTTGACCCTGGGCACTGACCTCCAGAACCTAGACCCTAAGGCCTACAGCCTAAACCCTAGACACTGCACCCTATAGACTCTACCCTATATCCTTAAGCCTAGTTACTAAATACTAGACCCTAGAGCCTTGACCCTGGGCACTTAAGTCTACAGCCTAAACATTAGACAGTAGACCCCTGACACTGGATCATAGACCTTTAAAACTAGGTACTATACCCTAGACCCTTAAACCTGGATACTCAACTCCAGACCCTGAACCCGTAACTCTAGACCCTTAAGCCTACAGCCTAAACCCTAGATACTAGACCCAAGACCCCAGACACTCGACACTAGATACTAAACCCTAGTCCCTCGACCCTTGACCCTGGGAACTTAACTCCAAACCCTAGATCCGTAACTCTATATCCTTAAGCCTACAGCCTACAACCTAGACACTAGACTGGAGACACTGGACACTAGACCCTTAATCCTAGATACTAATCCCTGGACCCTTAAGCCTATAGCCTACAACATAGATATTGGACCCTAGACGCTAGACCCTTGAGCCTGGGAACTTAACTCCACACCCTAGATCCGTAACTCTACACCCTTTAGCCTACAGCCTAAAGCCTAGACACTGGTCCCTACACACTCATACCTAGCCCCTTTATCTAGAGTCTAGTGTCTAGTATCTAAGGTCCAGTATCCAGTGACCATGGTTAACTGTCCAGTGCTAGGGTGTGGTGTCTAGGGTTTAGACTGTAGGCTTAAGGCTCTAGAGTTACGCATCTGGGGTCTGGAGATAAGTGCCCAGGGTCAAGGGTCTAGCATCTAGGGTTTAGTATCTAGGATTAAGGGTCTAGTTTCCAGTGTCTAGAGTCTAGTGTCTAGGTTTTAGGCTGTAGACTTAAGGGTCTAGATTTAGGTGTCTAGGGTCTGGAGTTCAGTGCCGAGGGACAAGGCTCTAGTGTCTAAGGTCCAGTGTCTAGTCTTTAGGATGTAGGCTTAAGGGTCAAGAGTCAAGGGTCTAGAATCAAGGGTCTAGAGTCAAAGGGTCGCGGGTCTGGAGTTAATTACCAGGGTCAAGGGCCCAGCGTCTAGGGTTTAGCAACTAGGATTAAGAGTCTATGGTCCAGTGTCTAGTGTCCAGTATCTAGAGTCTAGTGTCTAGGTTTCAGGCTGTAGGCTTAAGGGCCTAGAGTCAAGGGCCTAGAGTCAAGGGCCTAGAGTCTGGAGTTAAGTGCCCAGGGTCAAGGGTCTAGCGTCTAGGGTTTAGTATCTAGGACTAAGGGTCTAGGGTCCAGTGTCTAATGTCCAGTGTCTAGAGTCTAGTGTCTAGGTTTCAGTCTGAAGGCTTAAAGGACTAGAGTTAAGGGTCTATGGTCTGGAGTTCAGTGCCCAGGTTCAAGGCTCTAGTGTCTAGGGTCCAGTGTCTATGGTTTAGGCTGTAGGCTTAAGGATCTAGAGTTAAGGGCCTAGGGTCTGGAGTTAAGTGCCCAGGGTCAAGGGTCTAGCTTCTAGGGTTTAGTATCTAGGATTAAGGGACCAGTGTCTAGGGTTTAGGCTGTAGGCTTAAGGGTCTAGAGTCAAGGGTATAGAGTCAAGGGTATAGAGTCTGGAATTAAATGCCCAGGGTCAAGGGTCTAGCATCTATGGTTTGGTATCTAGGATTAAGGCTCTGGGGTCCAGTGTCTAGTGTCCAGTATCTAGAGTCTAGTGTCTAGGTTTTAGGCTGTAGGCTTAAGGGTCTAGACTTACTCATCTAGGGCCTGGGGTTCAGTTTCCAGGGTCAAGGCTCTAGTGTCTAGGGTTTAGTATCTAGAATTACCGGTCCAGTGTCCAGTGTCTAGGGTTTATGATGTAGGCTTAAGGGTCCAGCTTTAAGGGTTTCGAGTCTGGAGTTAATTGACCAGGGTCAAGGGTCCAGTCTCTATGGTCCAGTGTCTAGGGTGTAGAGTCTAGGGTTTAGGCTGTAGGCTTAAGGGTCTAGGGTCTGGAGTTCAGGGCCCAGGGTCAAGGCTCTAGTGTCTAGGGTTTAATATCTAGGATTAAGGGTACAGTGTCCAGTGTCTAGGGTTTATGATGTAGGCTTAACGGTCTAGGTTTAAGGGTTTCGAGTCTGGAGTTAAGTGACCAGGGTCAAGGGTCCAGTCTCTATGGTCCAGTGTCTAGGGTGTAGAGTCTAGGGTTTAGGCTGTATGCTTAAGGGTCTAGGTTTAAGGGTCTAGGGCCTGGAGTTAAGCGCCCAGGGTCAAGAACCCTACAGCGCCCAGCCAAGAACCACAGGATGTGCAGCCTTGCTGAACATTTCTAAGCTCTCTTACCTCAAACATCTCTTGTTCCATCTGTCGCTGATCATTCAGGAGCTGCTCCGTGTAGGTCAGATTCTGGAATTTTTTTTCAGCTAAGTGCTGTAGTGTTTCTGCAGCTGCTCCTCAATCTTCTCATACTCATCTATAAAAGCAGGACTGGAGAGAAGAAGCACAAAACTACTCAGAGAAATATTGACCTATAGATGCAGAATTCTGAAATCAGCATGTTGGGCTTTGCAGTTGCCTTTCAATGCCTGCTGATCTAAAAGCACCTTTTGTTTTTCAGGTTCCACACTTCAGAGACTAAAAGTGTCAGACAAAAAACCTCATCAAACTCTGCTGCAAAAACTCCATAGAGCAAAGGAAAACTTTCTGTGTATCCACTACCATGCCTTTCCAAACAGAATCCCAGAGTGCTGGGATTGGAAGGGACCTCACAGGAAAGAAGTTGTTCCTCATGTTCAGTTTGACTCTCCTGGGCTCCAGCTACTGTGTAGGGTCCAGTGTGTAGTGTCTAGGGTTTTGGGTGTATGCTTCACGGTCCACACTTACAGTTGTAGGGCCTGGAGTTCAGTGCCCAAGGTCAAGGGTCTAGCATCTAGGGTTTAGTATCTAGGATTAAGGGTCTAGGGTCCAGTGTCTAGTGTTCAGTGTCTAGAGTCTAGTGTCTAGGTTTCAGGCTGAAGGTTTAAAGCACTAGAGTTAAGGGTCTATGGTCTGGAGGATCCCCTACAGTAGGTTCCACAGGAACACGTCCAGCTGGCTTTGGAATGTCTCCAAAGAAGGAGACTCCACAACCTCTCTGGGCAGCCTGTCCCAGGCCTCTGTCACCCTCACAGGAAAGAAGTTGTTCCTCATGTTCAGTTTGACTCTCCTGGGCTCCAGCTTGTGCCCATTGCCCCTTGTCCTGTCACTGGACAGCACTGACAAGAGTCTGGTCCTCCCCTCCTCCCACCCCCTCTAGATATTGACCAGCACTCATGAGATCCCCTCTCAGTCTCCTCCTCTCCACATGAACAGCCCCAGCTCTCCCAGCCTTTCCTCACCAGCAGATGCTCCAGTCCCTTCAGCATCTCTGCGCACCTGGGCTGGACTCTCTCCAGTAGCTCCTTGTCCCTCCTGAACTGGGAGCCCAGAAACACACACAGTTCTCCAGATGGGGCCTCACCAGGGCAGAGGGGCAGAACAACCTCCCTGACCTGCTGGCCACACTCTTCTTCATGCCCTCAGGATGGCACTGGTCTGGTGGCCAGAAAGGCAGCCTTTTCACCTTTTTAGCAGCCAAATCTAAGTTTAGCAGGTGAGGTGCTGCTCAGCTGTAATCAATCATTTTATTAACAGGTCCAGAACTAACCCAGCTGAGCTTGGACTTACTGGTCTTTCCCAATTAGCCAATTGCTCTGCTGCTCCCAGTTTATCAGCTTAAGGGTCTATGCTTAAGGGTCTAGATTCTGGACTTAAGCACTCAGGGTCTAGGGTCAAGAATCTAAGATCTACGATCTACGAATAAGGGCCAAGCAAGAGAGTAGGGTTAATTTTCTCCAGTAAGATGTCTAGAGTAAAAGGTCTAGGATTAAGGCTCCAGAGTCTAGGGTTTAGTATCTAGGGTTAATGGTCTAGATTCCAGTGTCTAGGATCTAGTGTCAATGGTTTAGGCTGTAGGCTTAAGTGTCTAGAGTTACGGGTCTAGCATCTGGAGTTAAATGTCGAGGGTCAAGGGTCTTACATCTAGGGTCCAGTGTCTTGGATTTAGGCTGTAGGCTAAAGGGTCTGGAGTTAAGGGTCTAGGGTCTGGAGTTCAGTGCCCAAGGTCAAGGCTCTAGTGTCCATGGTCCAGTATCTAGGGTTTAGGCTGTAGGCTTAAGGGTCTAGAGTTCAGGGCCTAGGGTCTGGAGCTACGTGACCAGGGTCAGCGGTCCAGTGTCTAGGGTGTAGTGTCTTGGGTTTAAACCATAGGCTTAAGGGTCTAGGTTAAGGGTTTTGAGTCTGGAGTTAAGTGACCAGGATCAACGGTCAAGTGTCTATGGTCCAGTGCCTAGGGTGTAGTCTCTAGGATGTAGTGTCTAGGGTTTACATCACAGGCTTAAGGGTCTAGAGTTAGGTGTCTGGGGTCTGGAGATAAGTGACGAGGTTCAAGGGTCTAGCGTGTAGGGTTTAGTATCTAGGATTAAGGGTCCAGTGTCAAGTGTCTATGGTTTAGGCTGTAGGCTTAAGGGTCTAGGCTCTGGAGTTAAGTGCCGAGGGTCAATCGTCTCGCTTCTAGTACCTAGGATTAAGGGTCCAGTGTCCAGTGTCTATGGTTTATGATGTAGGCTTAAGGGTCTGGGGTTAAGGGTTTCAAGTCTGGAGATAAGTGACCAGGGTCAACCGTCCAGTGTCTATGGTCCAACGTCTAGGGTGTAGTGTCTAGGGCTTAGACCATAGGCTTAAGGGTCTAGAGTTACACGTCTGGGGTCTGGAGATAAGAGCCCAGGGTCAAGGGTCTAGTGTCTAGGCTTTAGTATCTAGGATTAAGGGTCTAGGTTCCAGTGTCTACGGTCCAGTGTCTAGAGTCTAGTGTCTAGGTTTTAGGCTGTAGGCTTAAGGGTCTAGAGTGAAGGGTTTAGAGTCTGGAGTTAAGTGCCCAGGGTCAAGGGTCCAGCATCAAGGGTTTAGTATCTAGGATTAAGGATCTATGGTACAGTGTCTAGTGTCCATTGTCTAGAGGATACTGTCTAGGTTCTAGGCTGTAGGCTTAAGGGTCTAGTGTTAGGCGTCTGGGGTCTGGATTTCAGTCCCTAGGGTCAAGGGTCTAGCATCTAGGGTTTAGTATCTAGGATTAAGTGTCTAGGGTCCAGTATCTTGGGTTTAGATTGTAGGCTTAAGGGTCTATAGTTAAGCATTTCGAGTCCAGAGTTAAGTGACCAGGGTCAGCGGTCCAGTGTTAAGGGTGAAATGTCTAGGGTTTAGACTGTAGGCTTAAGGGTCTAGAGGTAGGCGTCTGAGGTCGGGAGATAAGTGCCCAGGGTCACGGGTCTAGCGTCTAGGGTTTAGTATCTAGGATTAAGGGTCTAGGGTCCAGTGCCTAGTGTCCATTGTCTAGAGTATAGTGTCTAGGTTTTAGGCTGTAGGCTTAAGGGTCTAGATTTAAGGGTCTAGGGTCTATAGTGCAGTGCCAAGGGTCAAGGCTCTAGTGTCTAGGGTCCAGTGTCTAGGGTTTAGACTGTAGGCTTAAGGGTCTAGAATCAAGGGTCTAGAGTCAAGGGTCTAGAGTCTGGAGTTAAGGGTGAAGGGTCCAGCACCTAGGGTTTAGTATCTAGAATTACGGGTCTAGGGTCCAGTGTCTATTGTCCATTGTCTAGAGTCAAGTGTGTAGGTTTCAGACTGTATGCTTAAGGGCCTAGAGTATAAGGATCTAAGGTCTGGAATTCTGTGCCCAGGGTCAAGGATCTAGCGTCTAGGGTTTAATATCTAGGACTAAGGATCCAGTGTCCAGAGTCTAGGGTTTATGATGTAGGCTTAAGGGTCTAGGGTTAAAGGTTTTGAGTCTGGAGTTAAGTGACCAGGGTGAACGGTCCAGTGTTTATGGTCCAGTGTCTAGGACATAGAGTCTAGGGTATAGTGTCTAGGGTTTAGACCGTAGGCTTAAGGGTCTAGCGTTATGCGTCTGGGGTCTGGCGAGAAGTCCCAGGGTCAAGGGTCTAACGTCTAGGGTTTAGCATCTAGGATTAAGGGCCCAGTGTCCAGGGTCTAGTGTCTAGGGTGTACTGTCTAGGTTTTAGACTGCAGGCTTAAGGGTGTAGATTTAGGCGTCTGGGGTCTGGAGATAAGTGAACAGGGTCAAGGGTCTAGTGTCTAGGTTTTAGTATCTAGGATTAAAGGTTCAGTGTCCAGTGTCTTGGGTTTTTGATGTAGGCTTATGGGTCTAGGGTCTGGCGTTAAGTGCCCAGGGTCAAGGGTCTAGCATCGAGGGTTTAGTATCTAGGATTAAGCATGTGGCAGCGCAGAGCGGAGAGCGGCAGCGCCACTGGCAGTGGTGAGAGCTGCTCCTTTAATTACTGATGATTAGAGAAGGGGCCGGGCTTCCGGGAGACAGCGAAGCCGGAGGAGAGCAAGGAGACCCAAGTCTGAGCGGGAATCCTGCGAGGAACAGGAAGGCTGACGTGGTGGGGGGCATGGCTGAGACAGCAGCAAGGTTTAAAAGCGGCCATCTTGGCAGCTCCCTCAGAGCACGCTGCAGCGCAGAGCGGAGAGCGGCAGCGGCCTTCACAGGAAGTGGCCCGAGGGTAGAGAGTGCGAGGGCACGCAGAGAGCAGCACGAGTGGAGGCAGGGAGCAGAGAACACCGGTAGCTTTCTCTAGCATGTTCACAACACGCCCTAAAACCGTATTGAAAAAGGATGTGGGAACTCAGACGGAGGTTCTGAGCAGGCACGCAGCCGTGCAGGTCTCTGGCTGCAGCGAATGCCTGAGCTTGGCACTGGTACCGGAGTGAGCCAGTGGCACCGCGTGTGTGCGGTGTGAGCAAATAAATGATCTCCTTAGGCAGGTGGTTAAACTGACGGAGGAGGTTGAAAGACTAAGAACTATCAGAGAATGTGAGAGTGAAATAGATTGGTGGAGCCAAACCCTGAGGCAAGGGCAGAAGGAAGAGGTTCTAGAACAAGTGATGGATCCCCTCCCCTCCTGTCATCAGACAGAAGGAGAGAACTTTAGAGACATGGAGGAATGGAGGGAGACGCAAGCAAAAACCCTCCCAACCCCCTCTGCCCTCCGAATTGCCCTTGAAGAATAGGTATGAGGCTTTGGAACTTCAAGGACAGGAAAATGAAGTTGGAGTGATAGATCTGTCTAGTGAAGCACCTAGGACTTGTCACTCAGCTCCACGCCTTAGGACTTCTTCAACTAAGAAGGAAAGGAGGGTAATTGTGGTGGGTGACTCCCTTCTGAGGGGAACAGAAGGGCCCATCTGTCGACCAGACCCATCGCACAGGGAGGTCTGCTGCCTCTCTGGGGCTCGGCTTAGAGATGTTAAAAGGAAACTCCCTAATCTTGTAAATTCCTGCGATTACTACCCACTGCTGATTTTTCAGGTTGACAGTGACGACATTATTACAAGAAATGTAAGGGCAATGAAGAGAGACTTCAGGGCCCTGGGACGGCTAGTTAGGGGGTCTGGAGTGCAAGTAGTGTTTGCCTCCATACCTCCTGTAAGAATGGGTGGAGAGGTAAACAGGAAGAGTTTACTGATCAATGAATGGCTACGAGACTGATGCCAAAGGCAGGGCTTTGGTTTTTTTGATCATGGGCTGCTATATGAGACACCTGGCCTGATGGTGGCAGGTGGGATGCACCTGTCCCAGAGAGGGAAAAGGCTTTTGGGGCAGGACTTAGCAGGGCTCATTGAGAGAGCTTTAAACTAGATATGAAGGGGGAAGGGGAGAAAACTGGGTCTGCTAGGGACAAGCCCAAGAGGAACATACCAGGGCCTGAAGGAAGGTGGTCTAAGGAGGATTTGGTCCCACCAGTGTGCTCTGCTGGCTTCCTGAAATGCCTGTACACCAATGCATGCAGCATGGGGAATAAACAGGAAGAATTAGAGGTCTGTGTGCGGTCTAAGGGTTATGATCTGGTAGCAATAACAGAGACATGGTGGGACAGCTCACATGACTGGAATGTGGCCATGGATGGCTATGTGCTTTTTAGGAAAGATCGGTCGGTGAAGGGAGGTGATGGAGTTGCTCTTTATGTGAGAGAGCAACTAGAATGTATTGAGTTTTGTGCAGGGGCTGATGAGGGGCAAGTTGAAAGTCTGTGGGTAAGAATTAAAGGGCAGGCTGGTATGGGTGATACAGTTGTGGGGGTCTACTACAGACCTCCTGATCAAGATGAAGAAGTTGATGAGGCTTTCTACAGGCAGCTGAAAGCAGCCTCACAACTACAGTCCTTGGTCCTCATGGGAGATTTTAACTACCCCGATATCTGCTGGAAGACTTACACAGCCAGCCTTTCACAGTCTAGGAGGTTCCTCCAGTGCAATGATGACAACTTCTTAATGCAAATGGTGGACAAGCCGACTAGAAGAGGAGCGCTGCTGGATCTTGTGCTTACCAACAAGGAGGGCCTTGTTGAAGCAGTGGTGGTCAATGGCAGCCTTGGCTGCAGTGACCACAAGATGGTGGAGTTCAGGATCCTGTGTGGGAGGAACAGAATACCCAGCAGGACCAGAACCCTGGACTTCCACAGAGCAAACTTCGGCCTCCTCAATCAATTGTTAAGGGAAGTCCCATGGGACAGGGTGCTAGAAGGTAAAGGGGCTCAAGACAGCTGGTCAACATTCAAGGACCACTTCTTGCAAGCACAGGATCAGTGTGTCCCAATGGGAAGAAAATCTAGTAAGGGAGCTAGGAGACCAGCGTGGTTAAAAAAGGAACTGCTGGGCAAACTCAAGTGGAAAAGGAAAATCTATAGATCATGGAAGGAGGGGCTGGTAACTTGGGAGGAATATAGGACTGTTGTCAGAGAATGCAGGGAGGCAACTAGGAAAGCTAAGGACTCCTTGGAACTTAACCTTGCAAGTCGGGTTAAGGATAATAGAAAGGACTTTTTCAAATACATACCCAACAAAACTAACACCAGAGGCAATATAGGCCCACTGTTGAATGAGGTGGGTGCCCTGGTGACAGAGGATATAAAGAAGGCAGAGGTGCTGAATGCCTTCTTTGCCTCTGTCTTTACTCCTGAAGGCTTTCCCCATGAGCCCCAGTTTCATATAGCCCCAGAAGAAGTCAAGATAAAGGAGGAGTTTGCTAAGGTAGATGAGGATTGGGTTAGGGATCAGTTGAGTAATCTGGACATCCATAAATCGATGGGTCCGGATGAAATGCATCCAAGGGTGCTGAGGGAGCTGGCGGAGGTCATTGCTAGTCCACTCTCCATCATCTTGGGTAAGTCATGGGTAACAGGAGAGGTGCCTGAGGACTGGAGGATAGCAAATGTCACTCCAGTCTACAAGAAGGGCAAGAAGGAGGACCCAGGTAACTATAGACCGGTCAGCCTCACCTCCATCCCTGGAAAGGTGATGGAACAACTTGTCCTTGGCACTATCTCTAGGCATATCAAGGACATGGGGGTCATCAAGAGCAGTCAACATGGTTTTACCAAGGGTAAGTCATGTTTGACTAACCTTGTAGCCTTCTATGAGGAAATTACTAGGTGGATAGATGATGGTAGAGCGGTAGATGTGGTCTATCTTGATTTCAGTCAAGCATTTGACACCGTCTCCCACTGCATCCTTGTAGATAAGTTGATCAAGTATGGGTTTGATGATCAGGCAGTGAGGTGGATCAAGAACTGGTTGAAAGGAAGAAGTCAGAGAGTTGTAGTCAATGAGGCAGAATCTAGTTGGAGGCCTGTGACTAGTGGAGTCCCTCAGGGGTTGGTACTGGGACCAGTGTTGTTCAACATCTTCATCAACGACCTGGATGAGGGTACAGAATGTACCCTCAGCAAGTTTGCTGATGACACCAAGCTGGGAGGAGTGGATGACACACCAGAAGGCTGTGCTGCCATTCAGAGAGACCTAGACAGGCTGGAGACTTGGGCGGGGAAAAACCTGATGAAGTTCAACAAGGGCAAGTGTAGAGTTTTGCATTTGGGGAAGAAAAACACCATGTACCAGTACAGGTTGGGGGCTGACCTGCTTGAGAGCAGTGCAGGTGAAAGGGACCTGGGGGTCCTGGTAGACATGAGGATGACCATGAGCCAGCAATGTGCCCTTGTGGCTAAGGCCAATGGCATCCTGGAGTGCATTAGAAAGGGTGTGGTTAGTAGATCAAGAGAGGTTCTCCTCCCCCTCTATTCTGCATTGGTGAGGCCGCATCTGGAGTATTGTGTCCAGTTCTGGGCCCCTCAGTTCAGGAAGGACAGGGAACTGCTTGAAAGAGTCCAGCGCAGTGCCACAAAGATGATTAAGGGAGTGGAACATCTCCCTTATGAGGAAAGGCTGAGGGAGCTGGGTCTCTTTAGTTTGGAGAAAAGAAGACTGAGGGGTGACCTCCTCAATGTTTACAAATATGTAAAGGGTGAGTGTCAAGAAGATGGAGTTAAGCTTTTTTCAGTGATGACCAGTGATAGGACAAGGAGTAATGGATACAAGTTGGAACACAGGAGGTTTAAGGTGAATATCAGAAAAAAAAAAATTTACTGTGAGAGTGACAAAGCACTGAAACAGGCTGCCCAGAGAGGTTGTGGAGTCTTCTTCACTGGAGACATTCAAAGCCTGCCTGGACGCATTCCTGTGTGATGTACTCTAGGTGACCCTGCTCTGGCAGGGGGGTTGGACTAGATGATCTTTCGAGGTCCCTTCCAACCCCTATGATTCTATGATTCTATGATTAAGGGTCTAGGGTCCAGTGTCTAGTGTCCAGTACCTAGAGTCTAGTGTCTAGGTCTTAGGCTGTAGGCGTAAGGGTCTAGAGTTCAGGGTCTAGGGTCTGGAGTTCAGTGCCGAGGGTCAAGGGTCTAGTGTCTAGGGTTTAGTATATAGGATTAAGGGTCTCGGGTCCAGTGTCTAGAGTGTACTGTCTAGGTTTTAGACTGCAGGCTTAAGGGTCTAGATTTAGGTGTCTGGGGTCTGGAGATAAATAAACAGGGTCAAGGGTCTAGTGTGTAGGGTTTAGTATCTAAGATTAAGGGTTCAGTGTCCAGTGTCTAGGGTTTATGATGTAGGCTTAAGGGTCTAGATTTAACGGTTTCGAGTCTGGAGTTAAGTGCCCAGGGTCAACAGTCCATTGTCTATTGTCCAGTGTCTATGGTGTAGTGTCTAGGGCTTAGACCTTAGGCTTAAGGGTCTAGAGTTACACGTCTGGGGTCTGGAGATAAGTGCCCAAGTTTAAGGGTCTAGCGTCTAGGGTTTAGTATCTAGGATTAAGGGTCTAGGGTCCGATGTCTAGTGTCCAGTGTCTAGTCTAGTCTCTAATTTTTAAGCTGTAAGCATAAGGGTCTTGAGTTAAGGGTCTAGGGTCAGGAGTTCAGTACCGAGGGTCTAGGCTCTAGTGTCAAGAATCCAGTGTCTAGGCTTTAGGCTATAGGCTTAAGGGTCTAGAGTCAAGAATCTACAGTCAGGGGTCTATAGTCAAGGGTCTAGAGTCAAGGGTCTGCAGTTAACTGACCAGGGTCAAGGGTCTAACATCTAGGGTTTCGTATCTAGGATTAAGGGCGCAGTGTCCAGTGTCTACGGTTCATGATGTAGGCTAACTGTCTAGGGTAAAGGGTCTACGGTTAAGGGTCTAGGGTTAAGGGTTTCGAGTCTGGAGTTAAGCGACCAGAGTCAGCGGTCCAGTGTCTGTGGTCCAGTGTCTAGGGGGTAGTGTCTACGGTTTAGACCGTACGCTTAAGGGTCTAGAGTTATGCGTCTGGTGTCTGGAGATAAGTGCCCAGGGTTAAGGGTCTAGTGTCTAGTGTTTAGTATCTAGGATCAAGGGTCTAGGGTACAGTGTCTAGCGTCCAGTGTCTAGGGTTTAGGATGTTGGCTTAAAGGTCTAGTGTGAAGGGTTTAGGATCTGGAGTTAAGTGCCCAGGGTCAAGGGTCTACCGTCTAGGGTTTAGTACCTAGGATTAAGGGTCCAGTGTCTAGGGTTTAGGCTGTAGGCTTAAGGGTCTAGGGTTAAGGGTCTAGTGTTAAGGGTTTCGAGTCTGGAGTTAATTGACCAGGGTCAAAGCTCTAGTGTTTATGGTCCAGTGTCTAGGGTCCAGTGTCTAGAGTTTAGACCGTAGGCTTAAGGGTCTAGAGTTGCGTGTCTGGGGTCTGGAGTTCAATTCCCAGAGTCAAGGCTCTGGTGTCTACAGTCCAGTGTCTAGGGTTTAGGCTGTAGGCTTAAGGATCTAGAGTCTGTAGTTCAGTACTCAGGGTCAAGGTTCTAGTGTCAAGGATCCAGTGTCTAGGGTTTAGGCTAGAGGCTTAAGGGTCTAGAGTCTGGAGTTAAGTGCCCAGGGTCAAGGGTCTAGCGTCTAGGGTTTACTATCTAGGATTAAGGGTCTAGGGTGCAGTGTCTATGGTCTAGTATCTAGAGTCTAGTGTCTAGGTTTTAGGCTGTAGGCTTAAGTGTCTAGGGTCTGGAGTTCAGTGCCCAGAGTCAATGCTCTAGTGTCTAGGCTCCAGTGTCTAGGGTTTAGGCTGTAGGTTAAAGAGTCTAGGGTTAAAGGTATAGGATCTGGCATCAAGCACCCAGGGTCAAGAACGCTACAGCCAAGAACCACAGGAATTGCAGCCTTGGTGAGCATTTTATGCTCTTTTACCTCAGACACCTCTTGCTCCATCTGTCGCTGATCATTCAGGAGCTGCTCCGTGTAGGTCAGATTCTGGAATTTTTCCAGCTAAGTGCTGTAGTGTTTCGGCAGCTGCTCCTCAATCTTCTCATACTCATCCATAAAAGCAGGACAGGAGAGAAGAAGCACAAAACTGCTCAGAGAAATATTGACCTATAGATGCAGAATTCTGAAATCAGCATGTTGGGCTTTACAGTTGCCTTTCAATGTCTGCTGATCTAAAGGCACCTTTTGTTTTTCAGGTTCCACACTTCAGAGACAAAAAACCTCATCAAACTCTGCTGCAAAAACTCCATAGAGCAAAGGAAAACTTTCTGTGTATCCACTACCATGCCTTTCCAAACAGAATCCCAGAGTGCTGGGATTGGAAGGGACCTCAAGAGATCACGCAGTCCAAGCCCCCACTAGAGCAGGATCCCCTACAGTAGGTTCCACAGGAACACATCCAGCTGGCTTTGGAATGTCTCCAAAGAAGGAGATTCCACAACCTCTCCGGGCAGCCTGTCCCAGGCCTCTGTCACCCTCACAGGAAAGAAGTTGTTCCTCATATTCAGTTTGACTCTCCTGGGCTCCAGCTTGTGCCCATTGCCCCTTGTCCTGTCACTGGACAGCACTGACAAGAGTCTGGTCCTCCCCTCCTCCCACCCCCTCTAGATATTGACCAGCACTCATGAGATCCCCACTCAGTCTCCTCCTCTCCACATGAACAGCCCCAGCTCTCCCAGCCTTTCCTCACCAGCAGATGCTCCAGTCCCTTCAGCTGGACTCTCCCTGGGCTGGACTCTCTCCAGTAGCTCCTTGTCCCTCCTGAACTGGGAGCCCAGAAACACACACAGTTCTCCAGATGGGGCCTCACCAGGGCAGAGGGGCAGAACAACCTCCCTGACCTGCTGGCCACACTCTTCTTCATGCCCTCAGGATGGCACTGGTCTGGTGGCCAGAAAGGCAGCCTTTTCACCTTTTTAGCAGGCAAATCTAAGTTTAGCAGGTGAGGTGCTGCTCAGCTGTAATCAATCATTTTATTAACAGGTCCAGAACTAACCCAGCTGAGCTTGGACTTACTGGTCTTTCCCAATTAGCCAATTGCTCTGCTGCTCCCAGTTTATCAGTTAAGGGTCTACAGATAAGGGTCTAGCTTGTGGTCTTAAGCACCCAGGGTCACGGATTTAGAGTAAAGAGTCTAATGTCTAGGAATATGGGCCAAGCATTTAGAGACTAGGTTTAAGTTTCTAGAGTAAAACCTCAAGAGCAAAAGTGTAGGGTTAAGGCTCTAGGTCTACGGTTTACTATCTAGGATCAAGGGTCCAGTGCCCATTGTCTAGGGTTTAGGCTGTAGGCTTAAGGGTCTAGGGTTAAGGCTTTTGAGTATGGAGTTAAGTGACCAGGGTCAAGGGTCCAGTGTCTATGGTGCAGTGTCTAGGATTTATTGTCTAGGCTTTAGGCTGTAGGCTTAAGGGTCTAAGGTTAAGGCTTTCAAATGTGGAGTTACGTGCCCAGGGTCAACGGTCTAACGTCTAGGGTTTAGTATGTAGGATTAAGGGTCCGGTGTCCAGTGTCTAGGGTTTAGGCTGTAGGCTTTAGCGTCTACTGCCTAGGTGTTAGGTTGTAGACTTAAGGGTCTAGACTTAAGGGTCTCGGGACTGGAGTTCAGTGCCCTGGGTCAAGGGTCTAGCGTCTAGGGTTTAGTATCTAGGATAAAGGGTCTAGGGTTCAGTGTCTAGTGTCCACTATCTAGAGTCCAGTGTCTAGGTTTTAAGCTGTAGGCTTAAGGATCTAGACTTAAACATCTAGGGACTGGAGTTCAGTGTCCAGAGTCAAGGCTCTAGTGTCTAGGGTTTAGTATCTAGGATTAAGGGTCCAGTGTCTAGTGTCCAGTGTCTACAGTGTAGTGTCTAGGTTTTAGGCTGTAAGCTAAGGTTCTAGACTTAGGGGCCTAGGGTCTGGAGTTCAGTGCCTAGGGTCAAGGCTCTAGTGTCTAGAGTTTAGTATCTAGGATTAAGGGTCCAGTGTCTAGGGTATATGATGTAGGCTTAATTGTCTAGGGTTAATGGTTTTGAGGTTGGAGTTAAGTGATAAGGGTCAAGGGTCTAGCGTCTAGGGTTTAGTATCTAGGATTAAGGGTCTAGGGTCCAGTGTCTAGTGTCCAGTGCCTGGAGTATAGTGTGTAGGTTTTAGGCTGTAGTCTTACGGGTCTAGAGTTAAGGGTCAAGGGTCTAGAGTATGGAGTTCAGTGCCCAGGGTCAAGAGTCTACCATCTAGGGTTTAGTATCTAGGATTAAGGGTCCAGTGTACAGTGTCTAGGGTTTATGATGTAGGCTTAAGGGTCTAGGTTTAAGGGTTTTGAGTCTGGAGTTAAGTGACCAAGGTCAACGGTTCAGTGTCTATGGTTCAGTGTCTAGGGTTTAGTGTCTACAGTTTAGACTGCAGGCTTAACGGTCTAGAGTTAGGCGTCTGGGGTCTGGACATAAGTGCCCAGGGTCAAGGGTCTATTGTCTAGTGTCCAGTGTCTAGGGTTTAAGCTGTAGGCTTAACAGTCTAGAGTCAAGGGTCTAGAGTCAAGGGTTCAGTGCCCAGGGTGAAGGGTCTAGCGTCTAGGATTTAGTATCTAGGATTAATGGTCCAGTGTCTAGGGTTTGGGCTTTAGGCTTGAGGGTTTAGACTTGAGGGTTTAGGGTCTGGAGTTAAGTGATCAAGGTCAAAGGTCAAGCGTCTAGGTTTTAGTATGTAGGATTATGGGTCCAGGGTCCAGTGTCTTGGCTTTATTATGTAGGATTAAGGGTCTGGGGTTAAGGGTTTCAAGTCTGGAGTTAAGTGACCAGGTTCAAGGGTCCAGTGTCTATGGTCCAGTGTCTAGGGTGTACTGTCTAGGTACCGTAGGCTTAAAGGGTCTAGAGGTATGCGTCTGGGGTCTGGAGATAAGTGCCCAGGGTCAAGCGTCTAGTGTCTAGGGTTTAGTATCTAGAATTAAGGGTCCAGTGTCAAGTGTCTAGGGTTTATGATGTAGGTTTAAGGGTCTAGGGTTAAGGATCTAGGGCTAAGCGTCTAGGGTTAAGGCGCTAGGGTCGGCGGCCTAGGGTTAAGGGTCGAGTGTTAAGGGTCTAGGGTCCACGGTCAAGGTTTCCCGGTCAAGGGTCCACAGTCTAGGGGCCATGGTCTAGAGTTAAGGGTCCAGAGTCCGCGGTCTAGGGTTAAAGGTCTAGGGCTAAGGGTCTAGGTTTAAGGGTCTAGGGCTAAGCGTCTAGGGTTAAGGCGCTAGGGTCAGCGGCCTAGGGTTAAGGGTCGAGTGTTAAGGGTCTAGGGTCCGCGGTCAAGGTTTGCCGGTCAAGGGTCCACAGTCTAGGGTCCACGGTCTAGGGATAAGGGTCTAGGGATAAGGGTCTAGGGATAAGGGTCTATGGTCCCCGGTCTAGGGTTAAGGGTCTAGGGATAAGAGTCTAGGGTTAACGGTCTAGGGTTAAGGGTCTAGGGCTAAAGGGTCTAGGTTTAAGGGTTTGGGGTCCGTGGTCTATGGTTAAGGGTCAGGGGTTAAGGGTGTAGGGTCCACGGTCTAGGGTTAAGGGTCTAGGGTCAGAGGTATAGGGTTAAGAGTCTAGAGTTAAGGGTCTAGGTTTTGCGGTTTAGGGTCTGCGGTCTAGGGTTAACGGTCTAGTGGTAAGGGTCTAGGGTTAAGGGTCTAGGGTCTGGGGTCTAGGCTTAAGGATCTACGGCTAAAGGGTCTAGGGTTAAGGATCTACGGTTAAGGGTCTAGGGTCTGCGGTCTATGGTTAAGGGACTAGGGTTAAGGGTCTAGGGACCATGATCTAGGGTTAAGGGTCTAGGGTAAAGGATCTAGGGTTATGAGTCAAGGGTTATGGGTCTAGGATTGTGGGTCTAGGGTTAAGGGTCTAGGTTCCACTGCCTAGGGTTAAGGGTCTAGGGTTAAAAGTCTGGGGTCCGCTGTCTAGGGTTAAGTGTCTAGGGTCTGCTGTCTACGGTTAAGCGTCTAGGGTCCGCTGTCTAGGGTTAAGTGTCTAGGGTCTGCTGTCTAGGATTAAGGGGTATAGGGTTAATGGTCTAGGGTCTGCTATCTAGGGTTAAGGGTCTAGGTTTAAGGGTCTAGGGTCGACTGTCTTGGGTTAAGGGTCGAGGGTTAAGGGTCGAGGGTTGGCTGTCTGGGGTTAACGGTCTAGGGTCCACTATCTACGGTCTGCTGTCTATGGTTATGGGTCTAGGGTCTGCTGTCTAGGATTAAGGGGTCTAGAATTAAGGGTGTAGGGTCTGCTGTCTATGGTTAAGGGTCTAGGGTCCGCTGTCTAGGGTTAAGGCTCTAGGGTTAAGGGTCTAGGGTTAAGGGTCCAGGGTCCGCTGTACAGGGTTAAGGGCCTACGGTTAACTGTCTAAGTTTAAGGGTCTAGTATTAAGGGCCTAGGGTCCACTGTCTAATGTTAAGGGTCTAGGCTTAAGGGTCTAGGGTACGCTGTCTAGGGTCAAGTGTCTAGGTTCCGTTGTCTAGGGTTAAGGGTCTAGGGTTAAGGGTCTAGGGTCCGCTGTCTAAGGTTATGGGTCTAGGGTTAATGGTCTAGGGTTAAGGGTCTAGAGTCCGCTGTCTAGGCTTAAGGGTCTAGGGTTAAGGTTCTAGGGTTATGGGTCTAGGGTCTGCTGTCTACGGATAAGGGTCTAGGGTTAAGGGTCTAGGGTTAAGGGTCTAGGGTCCTCTGTATAGGGTTAAGGGTCTAGTATTAAGGGTCTAGGGTCCGCTGTCTAGTATTAAGGGTCTAGAGTTAAGGGTCTAGGGTTAAGGGTCTAGGGTTAAGGGTCTAGAGTCTGCTGTCTAGGGTTAAGGGTCTAGAGTCCACTGTCTAGTCTTAAAGGTGTAGGGTTGAGTGTCTAGGGTTAAGGGTCTAGGGTCCGCTGTCTAGGTTCCGCTGTGTAGGGTTAAGGGTCTAGCGTTATGGGTATAGGGTTAAGGGTCTAGGGTTAGGGATATAGGGTTATTGATCTAGGGTCTACTGTCTAGGGTTAAGGGTCTAGGGTTAAGGGTCTAGGGTATGCTGTGTAGGGTTAAAAGGTCTAGGGTTATGGGTATAGGGTTATGGGTTTAGGGTCTGCTGTCTAGGGTTAAGGGTTTAGGGTTAAGGGTTTAGGGTTAACGGTCTAGGGTCCACTGACTACGATTAAGGTTCTAGGGTCTGCTGTCTACGGTTAAGGTCTAGGGTTAAGGGTCTAGCGTTAAGGATCTTGGTTCCGCTGTCTAGGGTTAAGGGTCTAGGGTCCTCTGTCTAGGGTTAAGTGTATAGGGTCAAAGGTCTAGGGTTAAGGGTCTAGGGTCTGCTGTCTAAGGTTATGGGTCTAGGGTTAATGGTCTAAGGTTAAGGGTCTAGGGTCTGCTGTCTACGTTTAAGGGTCTAGGGTTAAGGATCTAGGTTGCGCTGTCTACGGTTAAGGGTCTAGGCTTACGGGTCTAGGGTTAAGGGTCTAGATTCCTGTGTCTATAGTTAAGGGTATAGGGTTAAGTGTCTAGGATCCGCTGTCTAGGGTTAAGGGTCTAGGGTTAAGAGTCTAGGTTCCACTGTCTAGGGTTAAGGGTCTAGGGTTAAGGGTCTAACGTCCGCTGTTTAGGGTTAAGGGTCTAGGGTTAAATGTTTAGGGTCCGCTGTCTAGGGTTAAGTGTCTAGGATCTGCTGTCTACGGTTAAGGGTCTAGGGTCCACTGTCTAGGGTTAAGACTCTAGGGTTAAGGCTCTAGGGTTAAGGGTCCAGGGTCCGCTGTACAGGGTTAAGGGCCTAGGGTTAACTGTCTAAGTTTAAGGGTCTAGTATTAAGGGCCTAGGGTCCGCTGTCTAGTGTTAAGGGTCTAGGGTTATGTGTCTAGGTTTTGCTGTCTAGGGTTAAGTGTCTAGGGTTAAGGATCTAGGGTTAAGGGTCTAGGGTCCGCTGTCTAGGGTTAATGGTATAGGGTACGCTGTCTAGGATTAAGGGTCTAGGGTTAATGGTCTAGGTTTAAGGGTCTAGGGTCCGCTGTCTAAGGTTATGGGTCTAGGGTTAATGGTCTAGGGTTAAGGGTCTAGAGTCTGCTGTTTAGGCTTAAGGGTCTAGGGTTAAGGGGTCTAGGGTCCGCTGTCTTAGGTTAAGGGTTGAGGGTTACGGATCTAGGGTTAAGGGTCTAGGGTTGGCTCTCTAGGGTTAAGCTTCTAGGTTCCGCTGTCTATGGTTGTGGGTCTTGGGTCTGCTGTCTAGGATTAAGGGGTGTAGGGTTAAGGGTCTAGGGTCTGCTATCTAGGGTTAAGGGTCTAGGGTCCGCTGTCTAGGGTTAAGGGTGCAGGGTCCGCTGTCTAGGGTTAAGGGTCTAGGGTCCGCTATCTAGGGTCCGCTGTCTATGGTTATAGGTCTAGGGTCTGCTGTCTAGGATTAAGGGGTCTAGGGTTAAGGGTCTAGGGTTAAGGGTCTAGGGTGTGCTATCTAGGGTTCATGGTCTAGGGTCCGCTGTCTAGGGTTAAGGGTCCAGGGTCCGCTGTCTCGAGTTAAGGGCCTAGGGTTAAGTGTCTAAGGTTAAGGGTCTAGGGTTAAGGGTCTAGTGACGCTGTCTAGTTTAAGGGTCTAGGGTTAAAAGTCTAGGGTCCGCGTCTAGGGTTAAGGGTCTAGGTTAAGTTTCTAGGGTCCGCTGTCTATGGTTATGGGACTAGTGTCTGCTGTCTAGGTTTAAGGGGTCTAGGGTTAAGGATCTAGTGTCCGCTATCTAGGGTTAAGAGTCTGGGGTCCGCTGTCTAGGGATAAGGGTCTAGGGTTAAAGGTGTAGTGTTCGCTGTCTAGGGTTAAGGGTCTATGGTTACGGATCTAGGGCCCCTTGTCTAGGGTTAAGGGGTCTAGGGTTAAGGGTCTAGACTACGCTGTCTAGTGTTAAGGATCTAGGGTCCGCTGTCTACGGTTAAGGATCTAGGGTCCGCTGTGTATGGTTATGGGTCTAGTGTCTGCTGTCTAGGGTTAAGGGGTCTAGGGTTAAGGGGTCTAGGGTCAAGTGTCGAGTGTTAAGGGTCTAGGTTCCACTGTCTTAGGTTAAGGGTTGAGGGTTACGGATCTAGGGTTAAGGGTCTAGGGTTGGCTCTCTAGGGTTAAGGTTCTAGGTTCCGCTGTCTATGGTTGTGGGTCTTGGGTCTGCTGTCTAGGATTAAGGGGTGTAGGGTTAAGGGTCTAGGGTCTGCTATCTACGTTTAAGGGTCTAGGGCCCGCGAAGTATGGTTATGGGTCTAGTGTCTGCTGTCTAGGGTTAAGGGGTCTAGGGTTAAGGGTCTAGTGTCCGCTGTATAGAGTTAACAGTCTAGGGTCCACTGTCTAGGTTTAAGGGTCTAGGGTTAAGGGTCTAGGGCCCGCTGTCTAGGGTTAAGTGTCTAGGGTTAAGTGTCTGGGGTTAAGGGTCTAGCATCAGCTGTTTAGGGTTAAAGGTCTAGGGTTAAGGGTGTAGGGTCCGCTGTCTAGGGTTATGGGTCTAGGGTTAAGGGTCTAGGGTCCGCTGTCTAGGGTTAAGGGTCTAGGGTCCACTGTCTTGGGTTAAGGGTCTACGGTAAAGGGTCTAAGATTGGCTGTCTAGGATTAAGGGTCTAGGGTCCGCTATCTACAGTCTGCAGTCTATGGTTACGGGTCTAGTGTCTGCTGTCTAGGATTAAGGGGTCTAGGGTTAAGGGTGTAGGGTGTGCTAACTAGGGTTAAGGGTCTAGGGTTAAGTGTCTAAGGTTAAGGGTCTAGGGTTAAGGGTCTAGGGTCCGCTGTCTAGGCTCTGCTGTCTATGGTTAATGGTCTAGGGTCTGCTATCTAGGGTTAAGGGTCTAGGTTTAAGGGTCTAGGGTCGACTGTCTTGGGTTAAGGGTCGAGGGTAGGTCGAGGGTTAAGGGTCTAGGGTCCACTATCTACGGTCTGCTGTCTATGGTTATGGGTCTAGGGTCTGCTGTCTAGGATTAAGGGGTCTAGAATTAAGGGTGTAGGGTCTGCTGTCTATGGTTAAGGGTCTAGGGTCCGCTGTCTAGGGTTAAGGCTCTAGGGTTAAGGGTCTAGGGTTAAGGGTCCAGGGTCCGCTGTACAGGGTTAAGGGCCTACGGTTAACTGTCTAAGTTTAAGGGTCTAGTATTAAGGGCCTAGGGTCCACTGTCTAATGTTAAGGGTCTAGGCTTAAGGGTCTAGGGTACGCTGTCTAGGGTCAAGTGTCTAGGTTCCGTTGTCTAGGGTTAAGGGTCTAGGGTTAAGGGTCTAGGGTTAAGGGTCTAGGCTAGGGTCCTCTGTATAGGGTTAAGGGTCTAGGATCCACTGTCTAGGGTTAACGGTCTAAGGTTAAGGGTCTAGGGTCCGCTGTCTAGGATTAATGGTCTAGGGTTAAGGGTCTAGTATTAAGGGTCTAGGGTCCGCTGTCTAGTATTAAGGGTCTAGGGTTAAGGGTCTAGGGTTAAGGGTCTAGGGTCCGCTGTCTAGGGTTAAGGGTCTAGAGTCCACTGTCTAGTCTTAAAGGTGTAGGGTTGAGTGTCTAGGGTTAAGGGTCTAGGGTCCGCTGTCTAGGTTCCGCTGTGTAGGGTTAAGGGTCTAGCGTTATGGGTATAGGGTTAAGGGTCTAGGGTTAGGGATATAGGGTTATTGATCTAGGGTCTACTGTCTAGGGTTAAGGGTCTAGGGTTAAGGGTCTAGGGTATGCTGTGTAGGGTTAAAGGGTCTAGGGTTATGGGTATAGGGTTATGGGTTTAAGGTCTGCTGTCTAGGGTTAAGGGTTTAGGGTTAAGGGTTTAGGGTTAACGGTCTAGGGTCCACTGACTACGATTAAGGTTCTAGGGTCTGCTGTCTACGGTTAAGGTCTAGGGTTAAGGGTCTAGCGTTAAGGATCTTGGTTCCGCTGTCTAGGGTTAAGGGCCTAGGGTTAAGGGTCTAGGGTCCTCTGTCTAGGGTTAAGTGTATAGGGTCAAAGGTCTAGGGTTAAGGGTCTAGGGTCTGCTGTCTAAGGTTATGGGTCTAGGGTTAATGGTCTAAGGTTAAGGGTCTAGGGTCTGCTGTCTACGTTTAAGGGTCTAGGGTTAAGGATCTAGGTTGCGCTGTCTACGGTTAAGGGTCTAGGCTTACGGGTCTAGGGTTAAGGGTCTAGATTCCTGTGTCTATAGTTAAGGGTATAGGGTTAAGTGTCTAGGATCCGCTGTCTAGGGTTAAGGGTCTAGGGTTAAGAGTCTAGGTTCCACTGTCTAGGTTCCACTGTCTAGGGTTAAGGGTCTAGGGTTAAGGGTCTAACGTCCGCTGTTTAGGGTTAAAGGTCTAGGGTTAAATGTTTAGGGTCCGCTGTCTAGGGTTAAGTGTCTAGGATCTGCTGTCTACGGTTAAGGGTCTAGGGTCCACTGTCTAGGGTTAAGACTCTAGGGTTAAGGCTCTAGGGTTAAGGGTCCAGGGTCCGCTGTACAGGGTTAAGGGCCTAGGGTTAACTGTCTAAGTTTAAGGGTCTAGTATTAAGGGCCTAGGGTCCGCTGTCTAGTGTTAAGGGTCTAGGGTTATGTGTCTAGGTTTTGCTTTCTAGGGTTAAGTGTCTAGGGTTAAGGATCTAGGGTTAAGGGTCTAGGGTCCGCTGTCTAGGGTTAATGGTATAGGGTACGCTGTCTAGGATTAAGGGTCTAGGGTTAATGGTCTAGGTTTAAGGGTCTAGGGTCCGCTGTCTAAGGTTATGGGTCTAGGGTTAATGGTCTAGGGTTAAGGGTCTAGAGTCTGCTGTTTAGGCTTAAGGGTCTAGGGTTAAGGGGTCTAGGGTCCGCTGTCTTAGGTTAAGGGTTGAGGGTTACGGATCTAGGGTTAAGGGTCTAGGGTTGGCTCTCTAGGGTTAAGCTTCTAGGTTCCGCTGTCTATGGTTGTGGGTCTTGGGTCTGCTGTCTAGGATTAAGGGGTGTAGGGTTAAGGGTCTAGGGTCTGCTATCTAGGGTTAAGGGTCTAGGGTCCGCTGTCTAGGGTTAAGGGTGCAGGGTCCGCTGTCTAGGGTTAAGGGTCTAGGGTCCGCTATCTAGGGTCCGCTGTCTATGGTTATAGGTCTAGGGTCTGCTGTCTAGGATTAAGGGGTCTAGGGTTAAGGGTCTAGGGTTAAGGGTCTAGGGTGTGCTATCTAGGGTTCATGGTCTAGGGTCCGCTGTCTAGGGTTAAGGGTCCAGGGTCCGCTGTCTAGGGTTAAGGGTCTAGGGTCCACTGTCTTGGGTTAAGGGTCTACGGTAAAGGGTCTAAGATTGGCTGTCTAGGATTAAGGGTCTAGGGTCCGCTATCTACAGTCTGCAGTCTATGGTTACGGGTCTAGTGTCTGCTGTCTAGGATTAAGGGGTCTAGGGTTAAGGGTGTAGGGTGTGCTAACTAGGGTTAAGGGTCTAGGGTTAAGTGTCTAAGGTTAAGGGTCTAGGGTTAAGGGTCTAGGGTCCGCTGTCTAGGCTCTGCTGTCTATGGTTAATGGTCTAGGGTCTGCTATCTAGGGTTAAGGGTCTAGGTTTAAGGGTCTAGGGTCGACTGTCTTGGGTTAAGGGTCGAGGGTTAAGGGTCGAGGGTTAAGGGTCTAGGGTCCACTATCTACGGTCTGCTGTCTATGGTTATGGGTCTAGGGTCTGCTGTCTAGGATTAAGGGGTCTAGAATTAAGGGTGTAGGGTCTGCTGTCTATGGTTAAGGGTCTAGGGTCCGCTGTCTAGGGTTAAGGCTCTAGGGTTAAGGGTCTAGGGTTAAGGGTCCAGGGTCCGCTGTACAGGGTTAAGGGCCTACGGTTAACTGTCTAAGTTTAAGGGTCTAGTATTAAGGGCCTAGGGTCCACTGTCTAATGTTAAGGGTCTAGGCTTAAGGGTCTAGGGTACGCTGTCTAGGGTCAAGTGTCTAGGTTCCGTTGTCTAGGGTTAAGGGTCTAGGGTTAAGGGTCTAGGGTTAAGGGTCTAGGGTCCTCTGTATAGGGTTAAGGGTCTAGGATCCACTGTCTAGGGTTAACGGTCTAAGGTTAAGGGTCTAGGGTCCGCTGTCTAGGATTAATGGTCTAGGGTTAAGGGTCTAGTATTAAGGGTCTAGGGTCCGCTGTCTAGTATTAAGGGTCTAGGGTTAAGGGTCTAGGGTTAAGGGTCTAGAGTCCGCTGTCTAGGGTTAAGGGTCTAGAGTCCACTGTCTAGTCTTAAAGGTGTAGGGTTGAGTGTCTAGGGTTAAGGGTCTAGGGTCCGCTGTCTAGGTTCCGCTGTGTAGGGTTAATTGTCTAGCGTTATGGGTATAGGGTTAAGGGTCTAGGGTTAGGGATATAGGGTTATTGATCTAGGGTCTACTGTCTAGGGTTAAGGGTCTAGGGTTAAGGGTCTAGGGTATGCTGTGTAGGGTTAAAGGGTCTAGGGTTATGGGTATAGGGTTATGGGTTTAAGGTCTGCTGTCTAGGGTTAAGGGTTTAGGGTTAAGGGTTTAGGGTTAACGGTCTAGGGTCCACTGACTACGATTAAGGTTCTAGGGTCTGCTGTCTACGGTTAAGGTCTAGGGTTAAGGGTCTAGCGTTAAGGATCTTGGTTCCGCTGTCTAGGGTTAAGGGCCTAGGGTTAAGGGTCTAGGGTCCTCTGTCTAGGGTTAAGTGTATAGGGTCAAAGGTCTAGGGTTAAGGGTCTAGGGTCTGCTGTCTAAGGTTATGGGTCTAGGGTTAATGGTCTAAGGTTAAGGGTCTAGGGTCTGCTGTCTACGTTTAAGGGTCTAGGGTTAAGGATCTAGGTTGCGCTGTCTACGGTTAAGGGTCTAGGCTTACGGGTCTAGGGTTAAGGGTCTAGATTCCTGTGTCTATAGTTAAGGGTATAGGGTTAAGTGTCTAGGATCCGCTGTCTAGGGTTAAGGGTCTAGGGTTAAGGGTCTAACGTCCGCTGTTTAGGGTTAAGGGTCTAGGGTTAAATGTTTAGGGTCCGCTGTCTAGGGTTAAGTGTCTAGGGTCTGCTGTCTACGGTTAAGGGTCTAGGGTCCACTGTCTAGGTTCCGCTGTGTAGGGTTAAGGGTCTAGCGTTATGGGTATAGGGTTAAGGGTCTAGGGTTAGGGATATAGGGTTATTGATCTAGGGTCTACTGTCTAGGGTTAAGGGTCTAGGGATAAAGGGTCTAGGATCTGCAGTCTAGCGTTAAGCATCTAGGGTTAAGGGTCTAGGGTTAAGGGTCTAGGGTTAAGCGTCAAGGTTCTGTGGTCAAGGTTAATCGTCTGGGGTTCAGGGTCTAGGGTCCGCGCTTTAAGATTAAGTGTTTAGGGTCCATGGTCTTGGTTTAAGGTTCTAGCGTCTGTGGTCTAGAGTTAAGGGTTTAGTGTTAAGGGTGTAGGGTCCAGGGTCTAGGGTTAAGGGTCTAGGGCTAACGAGTCTCGGGTTAAGGGTCAAGGTTCCGTGGTCTAGGGTTAAGGGTCTGGGGTTATGGGTATAGGTTTAAGGGTCTAGGGTCCGCTGTCTAGGGTTAAAGGTCTAAGGTTGAGTGTCTAGGTTTAAGGGTCTAGGGTCCGCTGTCTAGGTTCTGCTGTGTAGGGTTAAGGGTCTAGGGTTATGGGTATAGGGTTAAGGGTCTAGGGTTACGGGTATAGGGTTATTGGTCTAGGGTCTGCTGTCTAGTTTTAAGGGTCTAGGGTTAAGGGTCTAGGGTACGCTGTGTAGGGTTAAGGGTCTATGGTCATCTGTCTATGGTTTAGGTTCCAGGGTCTGTTGTCTACGGTTAAGGGTCTAGGTTTAAGGATCTATGTTGCGCTGTCTAGGATTAAAGGTCTAGGTTCCTCTGTCTAGGGTTAAGGGTATAGGTTTAAGGGTCTAGGGTTCGCTGTCTACGGTTAAAGGTCTAAGGTTGAGTGTCTAGGGTTAAGGGTCTAGTGTCTGTTGTCTAAGGTTAAGGGTCTAGGGCACGCTTTCTATGGTTAAAGGTCTAGGGTTAAGGGTCAAGGTTTCGTTGTCTAAGGTTATGGGTCTAGGGTTAATGGTCCAGGGTTAAGTGTCTAGGGTCCTCTGTCTAGGGTTAAGGGTCTAGTGTCTGCTGTCTAAGGTTAAGGGTCTAGGGCACGCTGTCTATGGTTAAAGGTCTAGGGTTAAGGGTCAAGGTTTCGCTGTCTAAGGTTATGGGTCTAGGGTTAATGGTCCAGGGTTAAGGGTCTAGGGTTAAGGGTCCAGGGTTAAGGGTCTAGGGTCCTCTGTCTAGGGTTAAGGGTCTAGGGCACGCTGTCTATGGTTAAAGGTCTAGGGTTAATGGTCTAGGTTTCGCTATCTAAGGTTATGGGTCTAGGGTTAATGGTCCAGGGTTAAGGGTCTAGGGTCCGCTGTCTAGGGTTAAAGGTCTAAGGTTGAGTGTCTAGGTTTAAGGGTCTAGGGTCCGCTGTCTAGGTTCCGCTGTGTAGGGTTAAGGGTCTAGGGTTATGGGTCTAGGTTTATGGGTCTAGGGTTACGGGTCTAGGGTTATTGATCTAGGGTCTGCTGTCTAGGTTTAAGGGTCTAGTGTTAAGGGTCTAGGTTCCTCTGTCTAGGGTTAAGGGTATAAGGTTAATGATCTAGGGTTAAGGGTCTAGGGTCCAGTGTCTAGGGTTAAGATTCTAGGATTAAGGGTCTAGGGTCCGCTGTCTAGGGATAAAGGTCTAGGGTTGAGGGTCTAGGGTTAAGGGTCTAGGTTCCGCTGTCTACGGTTAAGGTTCTAGGGTCTGCTGTCTATCTTTAAGGTCTAGGGTTAAGGGTCTAGCATTAAGGATCTTGGTTCCGATGTCTAGGGTTTAGGGTGTAGGGTTAAGGGTCTAGGGTCCTCTGTCTAGGGTTAAGGGTATACGGTTAAGGGCCTAGGGTTAAGGGTCTAGGGTCCGCTGCCTAAGGTTAAGGGTCTAGGGTTAAGGGTCTAGGGTCTGCTGTCTACGTTTAAGGGTCTAGGGTTAAGGATCTAGGTTGCGCTGTCTACGGTTATGGGTCTGGGTTTACGGGTCTAGGGTTAAGGGTCTAGATTCCTCTGTCTATAGTTAAGGGTATAGGGTTAAGGGTCTAGGATCTGCTGTCTAGGGTCAAGGGTCTAGGGTTAAGAGTCTAGTGTCCGCTGCCTAGGGTAAGCTTCGAGGGTTAAGGGTCAAGGGTTAAGCGTCTAGGGTCCGCTGTCTACTGTTGTCTAGGGTTAAAGGTCTAGGGTTAAGGGTCAAGGTTTCGCTGTCTAAGGTTATGGGTCTAGGGTTAATGGTCCAGGGTTAAGTGTCTAGGGTCCTCTGTCTAGGGTTGAAGGTCTAGGGTTGAATGTCTAGGTTAAGGGTCTAGGGTCCGCTGTCTAGGTTCCGCTGTGTAGGGTTAAGGGTCTAGGGTTATGGGTATAGGGTTATTGATCTAGGGTCTGCTGTCTAGGGTTAAGGGTCTAGGGATAAAGGGTCTAGGATCTGCAGTCTAGCGTTAAGCATCTAGGGTTAAGGATCTAGGGTTAAGGGTCTAGGGTTAAGGGTCAAGGTTCTGTGGTCAAGGTTAATCGTCTGGGGTTCAGGGTCTAGGGTCCGCGGTTTAAGATTAAGTGTCTAGGGTCTGCGGTCTAGGGTTAAGGTTTAGTGTTAAGGGTCTAGGGTCCGTGGTCTAGGGTTAAGGTTCTAGGGTTAGGGGTCTAGTGTACGCTGTGTAGGGTTAAGGGTCTAGGGTTATGGGTATAGGGTTATGGGTCTAGAGTCTGCTGTCTAGGGTTAAGGGTCTAGGTTCCGCTGTCTACGGTTAAGGTTCTAGGGTCTGCTGTCTATGGTTAAGGTCTAGGGTTAAGGGTCTAGCATTAAGGATCTTGGTTCCAATGTCTAGTGTTTAGGGTGTAGGGATAAGGGACTAGGGTCCTCTGTCTAGGGTTAAGGGTCTAGGGTTGAATGTCTAGGGTTAAGGGTCTAGGGTCCGCTGTCTAGGTTCTGCTCTGTAGGGTTAAGGGTCTGGGGTTCAGGGTATAGGGTTAAGGGTCTAGGGAACGCTGTCTAGGGTTAAGGGTCTAGGGAACGCTGTCTAGGGTTAAGGGTCTAGGCTTACGGTTCTAGGGTTAAGGGTCTAGCGTTATGGGTATAGGGTTAAGGGTCTAGGGTTAGGGATATAGGGTTATTGATCTAGGGTCTACTGTCTAGGGTTAAGGGTCTAGGGATAAAGGGTCTAGGATCTGCAGTCTAGCGTTAAGCATCTAGGGTTAAGGGTCTAGGGTTAAGGGTCTAGGGTTAAGGGTCAAGGTTCTGTGGTCAAGGTTAATTGTCTGGGGTTCAGGGTCTAGGGTCCGCGCTTTAAGATTAAGTGTTTAGGGTCCATGGTCTTGGTTTAAGGTTCTAGCGTCTGTGGTCTAGAGTTAAGGGTTTAGTGTTAAGGGTGTAGGGTCCAGGGTCTAGGGTTAAGGGTCTAGGGCTAACGAGTCTCGGGTTAAGTGTCAAGGTTCCGTGGTCTAGGGTTAAGGGTCTGGGGTTATGGGTATAGGTTTAAGGGTCTAGGGTCCGCTGTCTAGGGTTAAAGGTCTAAGGTTGAGTGTCTAGGTTTAAGGGTCTAGGGTCCGCTGTCTAGGTTCTGCTGTGTAGGGTTAAGGGTCTAGGGTTATGGGTATAGGGTTAAGGGTCTAGAGTCCGCTGTCTAGGGTTAAGGGTCTAGGGTTAAGGATCTAGGGTACGCTGTCTAGGGTTAAGTGTCTAGGGTTAAGGGTCAAGGGTTAAGGGTCTAGGATCCACTGTCTAGGGTTAAAGGTCTAGGGTTAAGGGTCTAGGGTCTGCTGTCTACGGTTAAGGTTCTAGTGTCTGCTCTCTAGGGTTAAGGTTCTAGTGTTAAGGGTCTAGGTTCCTCTGTCTAGGGTTAAGGGTATAAGGTTAATGGTCTAGGGTTAAGGGTCTAGGGTCCAGTGTCTAGGGTTAAGATTCTAGGATTAAGGGTCTAGGGTCCGCTGTCTAGGGATAAAGGTCTAGGGTTGAGGGTCTAGGGTTAAGGGTCTAAGGTCCGCTGTCTAAGGTTAAGAGTCTAAGGCACGCTGTCTAGGTCAATGGTATAGGGCATGCTGTCTAGGGTCAAAAGTCTAGGGTCTGCTGTCTAGAGTTGAGGGTGTAGGCTTAAGGGTCTAGGAATAAGGATCTAGGTTCCGATGTCTAGGGTTATGTGTCTAGGGTTAATGGTCTAGGGTCCGCTGTCTAGGGTTAAAGGTCTAGGGTTGAGGGTGTAGGGTTAAGGGTCTAGGGTCCGCTGCCTAGAGTTAAATGTCTAGGTTTAAGGGTCTAGGGTCCACTGTCTAGGGTTAAGGGTCAAGGGTTAAGGGTCTAGTGTCTGCTGCCTAGTTTTAAGGGTCTAGGTTTAAAGGTCTAGAGTCCACTGTCTAGGGTTAAGGGTCTAGGGTTATGGGTCTAGGGTCCGCTGTCTAGGGTTAAGGGTCTAGTGTACATTGTCTAGGGTTAAGGGTTTAGGTTTATGGGTATAGGGTTATGGGTCTAGGGTCTGCTGTCTAGGGTTCAGGGGCTAGGGTTAAGGGTCTAGGGTCTGCTGTCTACGGTTAAGGGTGTAGGGTTAAGGGTCTATCATTAAGGATCTAGGCTCTGCTGTCTAGGGTTAATGGTCTAGGGTTAAGGGTTTAGGGTCCTCCGTATAGGGTTAAGGGTCTAGGGTAAATGGTATAGTGTCTGCTGCCTTGGGTTAAGATTGTAGGGTTAAAGTTCTAGGGTCCGCTGTCTAGTGTTAAGGGTCGACGGTACGCTGTGTAGGGTTAAGGGTCTAGGTTTATGGGTATAGGGTTATTGGTCTAGGGTTTGCTGTCTAGCGTTAAAGGTCTAGGTTTAAGGGTCTAGGGTTAGCTGTCTACGGTTAAGGGAGTAGGGTTAAGGGTCTAGGGTTAAGGGTCTAGGGTCTGCTGTCTGCGGTTAAGGGTGTAGGGTTAAGAGTCTAGCATTAAGGATCGAGGCTCTGCTGTCTAGGGTTAATGGTCTAGGGTTAAGGGTTTAGGGTCCTCTGTATAGGGTTCAGGCTATAGGGTTAAGGGTGTAGGGTTAAGGGTCTAGGGTTAAGGGTCAAGGTTCCGTGGTCAAGGTTAATGGTCTGGGGTTCAGGGTCTAGGGTCCGCGGTTTAAGATTAAGTGTCTAGGGTCTGCGGTCTAGGGTTAAGTTTTAGTGTTAAGGGTCTAGGGTCCGTGGTCTAGGGTCCATTGTCTTGGTTTAAGGTTCTAGGGTCTGTGGTCTAGAGTTAAGGGTTTAGTGTTAAGGGTGTAGGGTCCAGGGTCTAGGGTTAAGGGTCTAGGGTCCGCGGTCTAAGGGTCTAGGTTAAGGGTCTAGGGCTAACGAGTCTCGGGTTAAGGGTCAAGGTTCCGTGGTCTAGGGTTATGGGTCTGGGTTTCAGGGTATAGGGTTAAGGGTCTAGGGAACGCTGTCTAGGGTTAAGGGTCTAGGGAACGCTGTCTAGGGTTAAGGGTCTAGGCTTACGGGTCTAGGGTTAAGGGTCTAGATTCCTCTGTCTATACTTAATATTATAGTGTTAAGGGTATAGGGTTAAGAGCCTAGGGTCAGCTGTCTAGGGTTAAGGGTCTAGAGTCCGCTGTCTAGGGTTAAGGGTCAAGAGTTAAGGGTCTAGGATCCACTGTCTAGGGTTAAGGGTCTAGGGTACGCTGTGTAGGGTTAAGGGTCTAGGGTTATGGGTCTAGGGTTATGGGTCTAGGGTCTGCTGTCTAGGGTTAAGTGTCTAGGGATAAGGTTCTAGGGTTAAGGGTATAGGGTCCGCTGTCTACGGTTAAGGGTCTAGGGTTAAGGATCTATGTTGCGCTGTTTAGGATTAAGGGTCTAGGTTCCTCTGTCTAGGGTTAAGGGTATAGGTTTAAGGGTCCAGGTTTAAGGGTCTAGGGTTCGCTGTCTAGGGTTAAAGGTCTAAGGTTGAGTGTCTAGGGTTAAGGGTCTTGTGTCCGCTGTCTAAGGTTAAGGGTCTAGGGCACGCTGTCTATGGATAAAGGTCTAGGGTTAAGGGTCAATGTTTCGCTGTCTAAGGTTATGGGTCTAGGGTTAATGGTCCAGGGTTAAGGGTCTAGGGTCCTCTGTCTAGGGTTAAGGGTCTAGGGTTAAGGGTCTGGGTTCCGCTGTCTAGGGTTAAGGGTCTAGTGTACACTGTGTAGGGTTAAGGGTCTACATTCTGCTGTCTACGGTTAAGGGTGTATGGTTAAGGGTTTAGCATTAAGGATCTACGTTCTTCTGTCTAGGGTTAATGGTATAGGGTTAAGGGTTTAGGGTCCTCTTTATAGGGTTCAGGCTATAGGGTTAAGGGTCTAGGGTCCGTGGTCTAGGGTTATGGGTCTAGAGTCCAATGTCTAGGGTTAAGGGTCTAGTGTACGCTGTCTAGGGTTAAGGGTTTAGGTTTATGGGTATAGGGTTATGGGTCTAGGGTCCGCAGTCTAGGGTTAAGCGTCTAGGGTTAAGGGTCTAAGGTTAAGGGTCAAGGTTCCGTGGTCAAGGTTAATAGTCTGGGGTTCAGGGTCTAGGGTCCACAGTTTAAGATTAAGTGTCTAGGGTCTGCGGTCTAGGGTAAAGGTTTAGTGTTAAGGGTCTAGGGTCCATGGTCTAGGGTTAAGGGTCTAGGGTTAAGGATCTAGGGTTCGTGGTCTAGAGTTAAGGGTTTAGTGTTAAGGGTGTTGGGTCCAGGGTCTAGGGTTCGCGGTCTACGAATAAGGGTCTATGGTTAAGGGTCTAGGGCAAAAGGGGCTAGGGTTAATGGTCTCGGGTCTGCGGTGTAGGGTTAAGGGTCTAGGTTTAAGGGTCTAGGGTCAAGGGTCTAGGGTCCGCAGTCTAAGATTAAGAGTCTAGGGTCTGCGGTCTAGGGTGAAGGGCCTAGGGATGAAGGGTCTAGGGATGAAGGGTCCAGGGTTCTCGGTCTAGGGTTAAGGGTCTAGCGTTAAGGGTCTATGGTCCGAGGTCTAGGGTTAAGGGTCTAGGATCTGCGGTCTAGGGTTAAGCATCTAGGGCTAAAGGGTCTAGGGTTAAGGGTCAAGGGTTAAGGGTCTAGGGTCCGCTGTCTAAGGTTATAGGTCTAGGGTTAATGGTCTAGGGTTAAGGATCGAGGGTCCACTGTCTAGGTTTAAGGGTCTAGGGTTAAGGATCTGGGTTGCGCTGTCTACGGTTAAGGGTCTAGGGTTAAGGGTTTAGGCTTACGGGTCTAGGGTTAAGGGTCTAGATTCGCTGTCTAGGGTCAAAGGTCTAGAGTTAAGGGTCTAGGGTCTGCTGTCTACGGTTAAGGTTCTAGGGTCTGCTCTCTAGGGTTAAGGGTCTAGGGTTAAGGGTCTAGGGTTATGGGTCTAGGGTTATGGGTCTAGGGTCCGCTGTCTAGGGTTAAGGGTCTAGGGTCCGCTCTCTAGGGTTAAGGGTCTAGGGTTAAGTGTTTAGGGATAAGGGTTTAGTGTTAAGGGTCTAGGGTCTGCTGTCTAAGGTTATAAGTCTAGGGTTAATGGTCTAGGCTTAAGGGTCTAGGGTCCACTCTGGAGGTTTAAGAGTCTAGGGTTAAGGATCTAGGTTGTGCTGTCTACAGTTAAGGGTCTAGGCTTACGGGTCTAGGGTTAAGGGTCTAGATTCCTCTGTGTATAGTTATGGGTATAGGGTTAAGGGTCTAGAGTCCGCTGTCTAGGGTTAAGGGTCTAGGGTTAAGGATCTAGGGTACGCTGTCTAGGGTTAAGTGTCTAGGGTTAAGGGTCAAGGGTTAAGGGTCTAGGATCCACTGTCTAGGGTTAAAGGTCTAGGGTTAAGGGTCTAGGGTCTGCTGTCTACGGTTAAGGTTCTAGTGTTCGCTCTCTAGGGTTAAGGTTCTAGTGTTAAGGGTCTAGGTTCCTCTGTCTAGGGTTAAGGGTATAAGGTTAATGATCTAGGGTTAAGAGTCTAGGGTCCAGTGTCTAGGGTTAAGATTCTAGGATTAAGGGTCTAGGGTCCGCTGTCTAGGGATAAAGGTCTAGGGTTGAGGGTCTAGGGTTAAGGGTCTAAGGTCCGCTGTCTAAGGTTAAGAGTCTAGGGCACGCTGTCTAGGTCAATGGTATAGGGCATGCTGTCTAGGGTCAAAAGTCTAGGGTCTGCTGTCTAGAGTTGAGGGTGTAGGCTTAAGGGTCTAGGAATAAGGATCTAGGTTCCGATGTCTAGGGTTATGTGTCTAGGGTTAATGGTCTAGGGTCCGCTGTCTAGAGTTAAATGTCTAGGTTTAAGGGTCTAGGGTCCACTGTCTAGGGTTAAGGGTCAAGGGTTAAGGGTCTAGTGTCTGCTGTCTAGTTTTAAGGGTCTAGGTTTAAAGGTCTAGAGTCCAATGTCTAGGGTTAAGGGTGTATGGTTAAGGGTTTAGCATTAAGGATCTAGGTTCTTCTGTCTAGGGTTAATGGTATAGGGTTAAGGGTTTAGGGTCGTCTTTATAGGGTTCAGGCTATAGGGTTAAGGGTCTAGGGTCAAGGGTCCGCAGTATAGGGTTAAGCGTCTAGGGTTAAGGGTCAAGGTTCCGTGGTCAAGGTTAATAGTCTGGGGTTCAGGGTCTAGGGTCCACAGTTTAAGATTAAGTGTCTAGGGTCTGCGGTCTAGGGTAAAGGTTTAGTGTTAAGGGTCTAGGGTCCATGGTCTAGGGTTAAGGGTCTAGGGTTAAGGATCTAGGGTTCGTGGTCTAGAGTTAAGGGTTTAGTGTTAAGGGTGTTGGGTCCGGGGTCTAGGGTTCGTGGTCTACGAATAAGGGTCTATGGTTAAGGGTCTAGGGCAAAAGGGGCTAGGGTTAATGGTCTCGGGTCTGCGGTGTAGGGTTAAGGGTCTAGGGTTAAGGGTCTAGGGTCAAGGGTTTAGGGTCCGCAGTCTAAGATTAAGAGTCTAGGGTCTGCGGTCTAGGGTGAAGGGCCTAGGGATGAAGGGTCTAGGGATGAAGGGTCCAGGGTTCTCGGTCTAGGGTTAAGGGTCTAGCGTTAAGGGTCTATGGTCCGAGGTCTAGGGTTAAGGGTCTAGGATCTGCGGTCTAGGGTTAAGCATCTAGGGCTAAAGGGTCTAGGGTCCGTTGTCTAAGGTTATAGGTCTAGGGTTAATGGTCTAGGGTTAAGGATCGAGGGTCCACTGTCTAGGTTTAAGGGTCTAGGGTTAAGGATCTGGGTTGCGCTGTCTACGGTTAAGGGTCTAGGGTTAAGGGTTTAGGCTTACGGGTCTAGGGTTAAGGGTCTAGATTCCTCTGTATATAGTTAAGGGTATAGGGTGAAGGGTCTATGGTTAAGGGTCTAGTGTCCACTGCCTAGGGTAAGCTTCTTGATTTAAGGGTCTAGGGTTAAGGGTCTAGATTCCGCTGTCTAGGGTCAAAGGTCTAGAGTTAAGGGTCTAGGGTCTGCTGTCTACGGTTAAGGTTCTAGGGTCTGCTCTCTAGGGTTAAGTGTCTAGGGTTAAGGGTCTAAGTTCCAATTTCTAGGGTTAAGGGTCTAGAGTTAAGGGTCTAGGGTTATGGGTCTATGGTCCGCTGTCTAGGGTTAAGGGTCTAGGGTCCGCTCTCTAGGGTTAAGGGTCTAGAGTCCGCTCTCTAGGGTTAAGGGTCTAAGGTTAAGTGTTTAGGGATAAGGGTTTAGTGTTAAGGGTCTAGGGTCTGCTGACTAAGGTTATAAGTCTAGGGTTAAGGATCTAGGTTGTGCTGTCTACAGTTAAGGGTCTAGGCTTACGGGTCTAGGGTTAAGGGTCTAGATTCCTCTGTGTATAGTTATGGGTATAGGGTTAAGGGTCTAGAGTCCGCTGTCTAGGGTTAAGGGTCTAGGGTTAAGGGTCTAGGGTACGCTGTCTAGGGTTAAGTGTCTAGGGTTAAGGGTCAAGGGTTAAGGGTCTAGGATCCACTGTCTAGGGTTAAAGGTCTAGGGTTAAGGGTCTAGGGTCTGCTGTCTACGGTTAAGGTTCTAGTGTTAAGAGTCTAGGTTCCTCTGTCTAGGGTTAAGGATATAAGGTTAATGATCTAGGGTTAAGGGTCTAGGGTCCAGTGTCTAGGGTTAAGATTCTAGGATTAAGGGTCTAGGGTTAAGGGTCTAGATTCCGCTGTCTAGGGTCAAAAGTCTAGGGTCTGCTGTCTAGAGTTGAGGGTGTAGGCTTAAGGGTCTAGGAATAAGGGTCTAGGTTCCGATGTCTAGGGTTATGTGTCTAGGGTTAATGGTCTAGGGTCCGCTGTCTAGGGTTAAAGGTCTAGGGTTGAGGGTGTAGGGTTAAGGGTCTAGGGTCCGCTGCCTAGAGTTAAATGTCTAGGTTTAAGGGTCTAGGGTCCACTGTCTAGGGTTAAGGGTCAAGGGTTAAGGGTCTAGTGTCTGCTGTCTAGTTTTAAGGGTCTAGGTTTAAAGGTCTAGAGTCCAATGTCTAGGGTTAAGGGTGTATGGTTAAGGGTTTAGCATTAAGGATCTAGGTTCTTCTGTCTAGGGTTAATGGTATAGGGTTAAGGGTTTAGGGTCGTCTTTATAGGGTTCAGGCTATAGGGTTAAGGGTCTAGGGTTAAGGGTCTAGGGTCCGCAGTCTAGGGTTAAGCGTCTAGGGTTAAGGGTCAAGGTTCCGTGGTCAAGGTTAATAGTCTGGGGTTCAGGGTCTAGGGTCCACAGTTTAAGATTAAGTGTCTAGGGTCTGCGGTCTAGGGTAAAGGTTTAGTGTTAAGGGTCTAGGGTCCATGGTCTAGGGTTAAGGGTCTAGGGTTAAGGGTCTAGGGTTCGTGGTCTAGAGTTAAGGGTTTAGTGTTAAGGGTGTTGGGTCCAGGGTCTAGGGTTCGCGGTCTACGAATAAGGGTCTATGGTTAAGGGTCTAGGGCAAAAGGGGCTAGGGTTAATGGTCTCGGGTCTGCGGTGTAGGGTTAAGGGTCTAGGGTCAAGGGTTTAGGGTCCACAGTCTAAGATTAAGAGTCTAGGGTCTGCGGTCTAGGGTGAAGGGCCTAGGGATGAAGGGTCTAGGGATGAAGGGTCCAGGGTTCTCGGTCTAGGGTTAAGGGTCTAGCGTTAAGGGTCTATGGTCCGAGGTCTAGGGTTAAGGGTCTAGGATCTGCGGTCTAGGGTTAAGCATCTAGGGCTAAAGGGTCTAGGGTTAAGGGTCTAGGGTTAAGGGTCTAGGGTTAAGGGTCTAGGGTCCGCTGTCTAAGGTTATAGGTCTAGGGTTAATGGTCTAGGGTTAAGGATCGAGGGTCCACTGTCTAGGTTTAAGGGTCTAGGGTTAAGGATCTGGGTTGCGCTGTCTACGGTTAAGGGTCTAGGGTTAAGGGTTTAGGCTTACAGGTCTAGGGTTAAGGGTCTAGATTCCTCTGTCTATAGTTAAGGGTATAGGGTGAAGGGTCTATGGTTAAGGGTCTAGTGTCCAGTGCCTAGGGTAAGCTTCTAGGTTTAAGGGTCTAGGGTTAAGGGTCTAGATTCCGCTGTCTAGGGTCAAAGGTCTAGAGTTAAGGGTCTAGGGTCTGCTGTCTACGGTTAAGGTTCTAGGGTCTGCTCTCTAGGGTTAAGGGTCTAGGGTTAAGGGTCTAGAGTCCGCTGTCTAGGGTTAAGGGTCTAAGGTTAAGTGTTTAGGGATAAGGGTTTAGTGTTAAGGGTCTAGGGTCTGCTGTCTAAGGTTATAAGTCTAGGGTTAATGGTCTAGGCTTAAGGGTCTAGGGTCCACTGTGGAGGTTTAAGAGTCTAGGGTTAAGGATCTAGGTTGTGCTGTCTACAGTTAAGGGTCTAGGCTTACGGGTCTAGGGTTAAGGGTCTAGATTCCTCTGTGTATAGTTATGGGTATAGGGTTAAGGGTCTAGGGAACGCTGTCTAGGGTTAAGGGTCTAGGGAACGCTGTCTAGGGTTAAGGGTCTAGGGATAAGGTTCTAGGGTTAAGGGTATAGGGTCCGCTGTCTACGGTTAAGGGTCTAGGGTCTGGTGTCTACGTTTAAGGGTCTAGGGTTAAGGATCTAGGTTGCGCTGTCTACGGTTATGGGTCTGGGCTTACGGGTCTAGGGTTAAGGGTCTAGATTCCTCTGTCTATAGTTAAGGGTATAGGGTTAAGGGTCTAGGGAACGCTGTCTAGGGTTAAGGGTCTAGGGAACGCTGTCTAGGGTTAAGGGTCTAGGGATAAGGTTCTAGGGTTAAGGGTATAGGGTCCGCTGTCTACGGTTAAGGGTCTAGGGTCTGGTGTCTACGTTTAAGGGTCTAGGGTTAAGGATCTAGGTTGCGCTGTCTACGGTTATGGGTCTGGGCTTACGGGTCTAGGGTTAAGGGTCTAGATTCCTCTGTCTATAGTTAAGGGTATAGGGTTAAGGGTCTAGGATCCGCTGTCTAGGGTCAAGGGTCTAGGGTTAAGAGTCTAGTGTCCGCTGCCTAGGGTAAGCTTCGAGGGTTAAGGGTCAAGGGTTAAGGGTCTAGGGTCCGCTGTCTACGGTTAAGGTTCTAGGGTCTGCTGTCTACTGTTAATTGTCTAGGGTTAAAGGTCTAGGGTTAAGGGTCAAGGTTTCGCTGTCTATGGTTATGGGTCTAGGGTTAATGGTCCAGCGTCAAGGGTCTAGGGTCCTCTGTCTAGGGTTAAGGGTATACGGTTAAGAGCCTAGGGTTAACGGTCTAGGGTCCACTGCCTAAGGTTAAGGGACTAGGGTTAAGGGTCTAGGGTCTGCTGTCAACGTTTAAGGGTCTAGGGTTAAGGATCTAGGTTGCGCTGTCTACGGTTATGGGTCTGGGCTTACGGGTCTAGGGTTAGGGGTCTAGATTCCTCTGTCTATAGTTAAGGGTATAGGGTTAAGGGTCTAGGATCCGCTGTCTAGGGTCAAGGGCCTAGGGTTAAGAGTCTAGTGTCCGCTGCCTAGGGTAAGCTTTGAGGGTTAAGGGTCAAGGGTCCGCTGTCTACGGTTACGGTTCTAGGGTCTGCTGTCTACTGTTAATTGTCTAGGGTTAAGGGTCAAGGTTTCGCTGTCTAAGGTTATGGGTCTAGGGGTAATGGTCCAGAGTTAAGGGTCTAGGGTCCTCTGTCTAGGGTTAAGGGTCTAGGGCACACTGTCTAGGGTTAAGGTTCTAGGGTCTGCTGTCTACGGTTAAGGGTCTATGGTTAATGGTCTAGGTTTTGCTGTCTAAGGTTATGGGTCTAGGGTTAATGGTCCAGGGTTAAGGGTCTAGGGTCCGCTGTCTAGGGTTAAAGGTCTAAGGTTGAGTGTCTAGGTTTAAGGGTCTAGGGTCCGCTGTCTAGGTTCCGCTGTGTAGGGTTAAGGGTCTAGGGTTATGGGTATAGGGTTAAAGGTCTAGCTTTATGGGTATAGGGTTATTGATCTAGGGTCTGCTGTCTAGGGTTAAGCGTCTAGGGATAAAGGGTTTAGGATCTGCAGTCTAGCAATAAGCATCTAGGGTTAAGGGTCTAGGGTTAAGGGTCTAGGGTTAAGGGTCAAGGTTAATCATCTGGGGTTCAGGGTCTAGGGTCTGTGGTTTAAGATTAAGTGTCTAGGGTCTGCAGTCTAGGGTTAAGGTTTAGTGTTAAGGGTCTAGGGTCCGTGGTCTAGGGTTAAGTGTTTAGTGTTAAGGGTCTAGGGTCCAGGTTCTAGGGTCCGCGGTCTACGAATAAGTGTCTAGGGTTAAGGGTCTAGGGCTAACGAGTCTCGGGTTAAGGGTCAAAGTTCTGTGGTCTAGGGTTAAGGGTCTGGGGTTCAGGGTATAGGGTTAAGGGTCTAGGCTTACGGTTCTAGGGTTAAGGGTCTAGGCTTATGGGTCTAGGGTTAAGGGTCTAGATTCCTCTGTATATACTTAATATTATAGTGTTAAGTGTATAGGGCTAAGAGCCTAGGGTCAGCTGTCTAGGGTTAAGGGTCTAGAGTCCGCTGTCTAGGGTCAAGGGTCAAGAGTTAAGGGTCTAGGATCCACTGTCTAGGGTTAAGGGTCTAGGGTACGCTGTGTAGGGTTAAGGGTCTAGGGATAAGGTTCTAGGGTTAAGGGTATAGGGTCCGCTGTCTACGGTTAAGGTTCTAGGGTCTGCTGTCTACGGTTAAGGGTCTAGGGTTAAGGATCTATGTTGCGCTGTCTAGGATTAAGGGTCTAGGTTCCTCTGTCTAGGGTTAAGGGTATAGGTTTAAGGGTCCAGGTTTAAGGGTCTAGGGTTCGCTGTCTAGGGTTAAAGGTCTAAGGTTGAGTGTCTAGGGTTAAGGCTGTAGTGTCCGCTGTCTAAGGTTAAGGGTCTTGGGCACACTGTCTATGGTTAAAGGTCTAGGGTTAAGGGTCAAGGTTTCGCTGTCTAAGGTTATGGGTCTAGGGTTAATGGTCCAGGGTTAAGGGTCTAGGGTCCTCTGTCTATGGATAAGGGTCTAGGGCACGCTGTCTATGGTTCCGCTGTGTAGGGTTAAGGGTCTAGGGTTACGGGTATAGGGTTATTGATCTAGGGTCTGCTGTCTAGGTTTAAGGGTATAGGGTTAAGGGTCTAGGGTACGCTGTGTAGGGTTAAGGGTCTAGGGTTATGGGTATAGGGTTATGGGTCTAGAGTCTGCTGTCTAGGGTTCATGGTCTAGGTTCCGCTGTCTACGGTTAAGGTTCTAGGGTCTGCTGTCTACGGTTAAGGTCTAGGGTTAAGGGTCTAGCGTTAAGGATATTGGTTCTGATGTCTAGGGTTAAGGGTGTAGGGTTAAGGGTCTAGGGTCCTCTGTCTAGGGTTAAGGGTATACGGTTAAGGGCCTAGGGTTAAGGGTCTAGGGTCCACTGCCTAAGGTTAAGGGCCTAGGGTTAAGGGTGTAGGGTCCACTGCCTAAGGTTAAGGGACTAGGGTTAAGGGTCTAGGGTCTGCTGTCAACGTTTAAGGGTCTAGGGTTAAGGATCTAGGTTGCGCTGTCTACGGTTATGGGTCTGGGCTTACGGGTCTAGGGTTAGGGGTCTAGATTCCTCTGTCTATATTTAAGGGTATAGGGTTAAGGGTCTAGGATCTGCTGTATAGCGTCAAGGGCCTAGGTTTAAGAGTCTAGTGTCCGCTGCCTAGGGTAAGCTTTGAGGGTTAAGGGTCAAGGGTTAAGGGTCTAGGGTCCGCTGTCTACGGTTACGGTTCTAGGGTCTGCTGTCTACTGTTAATTGTCTAGGGTTAAAGGTCTAGGGTTAAGGGTCAAGGTTTCGCTGTCTAAGGTTATGGGTCTAGGGGTAATGGTCCAGAGTTAAGGGTCTAGGGTCCTCTGTCTAGGGTTAAGGGTCTAGGGCACACTGTCTAGGGTTAAGGGTCTATGGTTAATGGTCTAGGTTTTGCTGTCTAAGGTTATGGGTCTAGGGTTAATGGTCCAGGGTTAAGGGTCTAGGGTCCGCTGTCTAGGTTCCGCTGTGTAGGGTTAAGGGTCTAGGGTTATGGGTATAGGGTTAAGGGTCTAGGGTTATGGGTATAAGGTTAAAGGTCTAGCTTTATGGGTATAGGGTTATTGATCTAGGGTCTGCTGTCTAGGGTTAGGGGTCTAGGGATAAAGGGTCTAGCATCTGCAGTCTAGCGATAAGCATCTAGGGTTAAGGGTCTAGGGTTAAGGGTCAAGGTTCTGTGGTCAAGGTTAATAGTCTGGGGTTCAGGGTCTAGGGTCCGTGGTTTAAGATTAAGTGTCTAGGGTCTGCGGTCTAGGGTTAAGGTTTAGTGTTAAGGGTCTAGGGTCCGTGGTCTAGGGTTAAGTGTTTAGTGTTAAGGGTCTAGGGTCCAGGGTTTAGTGTCAAGGGTCTAGGGTCCGCGGTCTACGAATAAGTGTCTAGGGGTAAGAGTCTAGGGCTAACGAGTCTCGGGTTAAGGGTCAAAGTTCTGTGGTCTAGGGTTAAGGGTCTGGGGTTCAGGGTATAGTGTTAAGGGTCTAGGGAACGCTGCCTAGGGTTAAGGTTCTAGGCTTACGGGTCTAGGGTTAAGGGTCTAGATTCCTCTGTCTATACTTAATATTATAGTGTTAAGGGTATAGGGTTAAGAGCCTAGGGTCAGCTGTCTAGGGTTAAGGGTCTAGAGTCCGCTGTCTAGGGTTAAGGGTCAAGAGTTAAGGGTCTAGGATCTACTGTCTAGGGTTAAGGGTCTAGGGTACGCTGTGTAGGGTTAAGGGTCTAGGGTTATGGGTCTAGGATTATGGGTCTAGGGTCTGCTGTCTAGGGTTAAGGGTCTAGGGATAAGGTTCTAGGGTTAAGGGTATAGGGTCCGCTGTCTACGGTTAAGGTTCTAGGGTCTGCTGTCTACGGTTAAGGGTCTAGGGTTAAGGATCTATGTTGCGCTGTCTAGGATTAAGTGTCTAGGTTCCTCTGTCTAGGGTTAAGGGTATATTTTTAAGGGTCCAGGTTTAAGGGTCTAGGGTTCGCTGTCTAGGTTTAAAGGTCTAAGGTTGAGTGTCTAGGGTTAAGGGTCTAGTGTCTGCTGTCTAAGGTTAAGGGTCTAGGGCACGCTGTCTATGGTTAAAGGTCTAGGGTTAATGGTCTAGGTTTTGCTGTCTAAGGTTATGGGTCTAGGGTTAATGGTCCAGGGTTAAGGTTCTAGGGTCCGCTGTCTAGGGTTAAAGGTCTAAGGTTGAGTGTCTAGGTTTAAGGGTCTAGGGTCCGCTGTCTAGGTTCCGCTGTGTAGGGTTAAGGGTCTAGGGTTATGGGTCTAGGGTTAAGGGTATAGTGTTATTGATCTAGGGTCTGCTCTCTAGGTTTAAGGGTCTAGGGATAAAGGGTCTAGGATCTGCAGTCTAGCGTGAAGCATCTAGGGTTAAGGGTCTAGGGTTAAGGGTCAAGGTTCTGTGGTCAAGGTTAATCGTCTGGGGTTCAGGGTCTAGGGTCCGCGGTTTAAGATTAAGTGTCTAGGGTCTGCGGTCTAGGTTTAAGGTTTAGTATTAAGGGTCTAGGGTCCGTGGTCTAGGGTTAAGTGTCTAGGGTTAAGGGTTTAGGGTCCGTGCTCTAGAGTTAAGGGTTTAGTGTTAAGGGTCTAATGTCCATGGTCTTGGTTTAAGGTTCTAGGATCCGCGGTCTACGAATAAGTGTCTAGGGTTAAGGGTCTAGGGCTAACGAGTCTCGGGTTAAGGGTCAAAGTTCTGTGGTCTAGGGTTAAGGATCTATGTTGCGCTGTCTAGGATTAAGGGTCTAGGTTCCTCTGTCTAGGGTTAAGGGTATAGGTTTAAGGGTCCAGGTTTAAGGGTCTAGGGTTCGCTGTCTAGGGTTAAAGGTCTAAGGTTGAGTGTCTAGGGATAAGGGTCTAGTGTCCGCTGTCTAAGGTTAAGGGCACGCTGTCTATGGTTAAAAGTCTAGGGTTAAGGGTCAAGGTTTCGCTGTCTAAGGTTATGGGTCTAGGGTTAATGGTCCAGGGTTAAGGGTCTAGGGTCCACTGTCTAGGATTAAAGGTCTAAGATTGAGTGTCTAGGTTTAAGGGTCTAGGGTCCGCTCTCTAGGTTACGTTGTGTAGGATAAAGGGTCTAGGGTTATGGGTATAGGGTTAAGGGTCTAGGGTTACGGGTATAGGGTTATTGATCTAGGGTCTGCTGTCTAGGTTTAAGGGTCTAGGGTTAAGGGTCTAGGGTACGCTGTGTAGGGTTAAGGGTCTAGGGTTAAGGGTCTAGGGTCAAGGGTTTAGGGTCCGCAGTCTAAGATTAAGAGTCTAGGGTCTGCGGTCTAGGGTGAAGGGCCTAGGGATGAAGGGTCTAAGGATGAAGGGTCCAGGGTTCTTGGTCTAGGGTTAAGGGTCTAGCGTTAAAGGTCTATGGTCCGAGGTCTAGGGTTAAGGGTCTAGGATCTGCGGTCTAGGGTTAAGCATCTAGGGCTAAAGGGTCTAGTGTTAAGGGTCTAGGGTTAAGGGTTTAGGGTCCGCTGTCTAAGGTTATAGGTCTAGGGTTAATGGTCTAGGGTTAAGGGTTGAGGGTCCACTGTCTAGGTTTAAGGGTCTAGGGTTAAGGATCTAGGTTGCGCTGTCTACGGTTAAGGGTCTAGGGTTAAGGTTTTAGGCTTACGGGTCTAGGATTAAGGGTCTAGATTCCTCTGTCTATAGTTAAGGGTATAGGGTTAAGGGTCTAGGGTCTGCTGTCTACTGTTAAGGTTCTAGTGTCTGCTCTCTAGGGTTAAGGGTCTAGGGTTAAGGGTCTAGGGTTAAGGGTCTAGGGTCCACTGCCTACGGTTAAGGTTCTAGGGTCTGCTGTCTACGGTTAAGGTCTAGGTTTAAGGTTCTAGCGTTAAGGGTCTAGGTTCCTCTGTCTAGGGTTAAGGATATAAGGTTAAGGATCTAGGGTTAAGGGTCTAGGGTCCAGTGTCTAGGGTTAAGATTCTAGGATTAAGGGTCTAGGGTCCGCTGTCTAGGGATAAAGGTCTAGGGTTGAGGGTCTAGGGTTAAGGGTCTAAGGTCCGCTGTCTAAGGTTAAGAGTCTAGGGCACGCTGTCTAGGTCAATGGTATAGGGCATGCTGTCTAGGGTCAAAGGTCTAGGGTCTGCTGTCTAGAGTTGAGGGTGTAGGCTTAAGGGTCTAGGAATAAGGGTCTAGGTTCCGATGTCTAGGGTTATGTGTCTAGGGTTAATGTTTTAGGGTTAATGGTCTAGGGTCCGCTGTCTAGGGTTAAAGGTCTAGGGTTGAGGGTAGGGTTAAGGGTCTAGGGTCCGCTGCTTAGAGTTAAGGGTCAAGGGTTAAGGGTCTAGTGTCTGCTGTCTAGCTTTAAGGGTCTATGTTCCACTGTCTAGGGTTAAGGGTCTAGGGTCTACTGTCTAGGGTTAAGGGTCGAGGGTTAAGGGTCTAGAGTCTGCTGTCTAGGTTTAAGGGTCTAAGGGTAAAGGTCTAGAGTCCACTGTCTAGGGTTAAGGGTCTAGGGTTATGGGTCTAGGGTCCGCTGTCTAGGGTTAAGGGTCTAGGGTACGCTGTGTAGGGTTAAGGGTCTAGTTTTATGGGTATAGGGTTATGGGTCTAGGGTCTGCTGTCTAGGGTTCAGGGGCTAGGGTTAAGGGTCTAGGGTCTGCTGTCTGCGGTTAAGGCTGTAGGGTTAAGGGTCTAGCATTAAGGATCTACGTTCTGCTGTCTAGGGTTAAGGGTCTAGGGTTAAGGGTTTAGGGTCCTCTGTCTAGGGTTCAGGGTATAGGGTTAAGGGTCTAGGGTAAAGGGTATAGGGTCCGCTGCCTTGGGTTAAGATTGTAGGGTTAAAGGTCTAGGGTCCGCTGTCCAGTGTTAAGGATATAGTGTTAAGGGTCTAGGGTCCGCTGTCTAGTGTTAAGGGTCTAGGGTTATGGCTATAGGGTTATGGGTCTAGTGACTGCTGTCTAGGGTTAAGGTTCTAGGGTCTGCTGTCTAGGGTTAAGGGACTAGGGTTAAGGGACTAGGGTTAAGGGACTAGGGTCCGCGGCATAGGTTCCGCGGTCTAAGATTAAGGGTCTAGGGTCTGTGGTCTAGGGTTAAGGGTCTAGGGTCCGCGGTCTAATGTTAAGGATCTAGGGTTAAGGGTCTAGGGTTAAGGGTCTAGGGTTAAGAGTCAAGGGTCCGTGGTCTAGAGTTAAGGGTTTAGTGTTAAGGGTCTAGGTTCCACAGTCTAGGGTTAAGGGTGTAGGGTCTGCAGTGTAACGTTAAGGGTCTAGGGTTAAGGGTCTAGGATCCGCGGTCTAGCGTTAAGTGTCTAGGGTTAAGGGTCTAGCGTTCGTAGTCTAGGGTTAAGGGACTAGGGACCGCAGTCTAGGGTCTGCGGTCTAGGGTTAAAATATAGGGTTAAGGGTCTAGGGTTTGCGGTCTATAATTAAGGGTCTAAGCTCCACAGTCTAGGGTTAAGAGTCTAGGGTTAAGGGTCTAGGGCTAAAGTGTCTAGGGTCCACGATGTCGGGTCCGCAGTCTAGGTTTAAGGGTCTAGGGTTAAGGGTCTAGGGTTAAGGGTCTGAGGATAATGGTCTGGGGTTAAGGGTCTAGGATTAAGTGTCAAGGGTCCGTGGTCTAGAGTTAAGGGTTTAGTGTTAAGGGTCTATGGTCCACAGTGTAGGGTTAAGGGCCTAGGGTTTAGGGTCTAGGGTCCACGGTCTACGAATAAGGGTCTAGGGTGAAAGGTCTAGGGTCTGCGGTCTAGCGTTAAGGGTCTAGGGATAAGGGTCTAGGATCCGCAGTTTAGCGTTAAGGATCTAGGGTTAAGGGTCTAGGGTCTGCTGTCTAGGGTTAAGCGTCTAGGGGTAAGTGTCTGGTGTTAAGGGTCTAGGGTTAAGGGTCTAGGGTCCGCTGTCTAGGTTTAAGGGTTTAGGGTTATGGGCCTAGGGTTAAGGGTCTCGGGTCCGCAGTCTACGGTTAAGGATCTAGGTTCCACTGTCTAGTGTCCGCTGTATAGGGTTAAGGGTCTAGGGTTATGGGTATAGGGTTATGGGTATAGGGTCTGCTGTCTAGGGTTAAGGGTCTAGGGTTAAGGGTCTATGTTGCGCTGTCTAGGGTTAACGGTCTAGGGTTAACGGTCTAGGGTTAACGGTCTAGGTTGCACTGTCGACGGTTAAAAGTCTAGGATTTAGGGTCTAGGCTTACGTGTCTAGGTTTAATGATCTAGATTCCTCTGTCTATAGTTAAGGGTATAGGGTTAAGTGTGTAGGGTTAAGGGTCTAGTGTCCGCTGCCTAAGCTAAGCTTCTAGGTTTAAGGGTCTAGGGTTAAGGGTCTAGAGTCCGCTGTCTAGGGTTAAGGGTCTAGGGTTAAGGGTCTAGGGTATGCTGTCTAGGGTTAAGTGTCTAGGATTAAGTGTCTAGTGTTAAGGTTGTAGGGTTAAGGTTCTAGGGTCTGCTGTCTAGGGTTAAGGGTCTAGGGTTAAGGGTCTAGGGTTAAGGGTCTAAGTTCCACTGTCTAGGGTTAAAGGTCTAGGGTTAAGTGTTTAGGGTTAAGTTTCTAGGGTCCACTTTCTAAGGTTATAGGTCTAGGGTTAATAGTCTATGTTTAAGGGTCTAGGGTCCACTGTGTAGGTTTAAGGATCTAGGGTTAAGGATCTAGGTTGCGCTGTTTACGGTTAAGGGTCTAGGGCTAAAGTGTCTAGGGTTAATGGTCTCGGGTCCGCGGTCTAGGGTTAAGGGTGTAGAGCTAAAGAGTCTCGGGTTAAGGGTCAAGGGTCCAAGGTCTAGGGTTAAGGGTCTGGGGTTCAGGGTTTAGGGTCAACGGTCTAGGGTCCGCGGTCTAAGATTAAGGGTCTAGAGTCTGCGGTCTAGGGTTAAGGTTTAGTGTTAAGGGTCTAGGGTCCGTGGTCTAGGGTTAAGGATCTAAGGTTAAGGGTCTAGCGTCCATAGTCTTGGATTAAGGGTGCAGGGTACGCAGTCTAGGGTCTGCGGTCTAGGGTTAAGTATCTAGGGTTAAGGGTCTAGGGTCTGCGGTCTATGGTTAAGGGTCTAAGGACCGCGGTCTAGGGTTAAGGGTCTAGGGTTAAGGGTCAAGGGTCCAAGGTCTAGGGTTAAAAGTCTAGTGTTAAGGGTTTAGGGTCTGCGGTCTAGGGTTAAGTGTCTAGGTTTAAGGGTCTATGGTCCAAGGTTTAGGGTTAAGCGTCTGGTGTTCAGGGTCTAGGGTCCGCAGTCTAAGATTAAGGGTCTAGTGTCTGCGGTCTAGGGTTAAGGGTCTAGGGTTAAGCCTCTAAGGTCCGTGGTCTACGAATAAGGGTCTTGGGTTACGGGTCTAGGGTATGCAGTCTAGGGTTAAGGGTCTAGGTTTAAGGGTCTAGGGTCAGCGGTCTAGGGTTAAGCATCTAGAGTTAAGGGTCCAGGGTCCACGGTCAAGTATTAAGTGTGTAGGGTTAAGGATCTAGGGTCTGCGGTCTAGGGTTATGGGTCTGGGGATAAGGGTCTAGGGTTTAGGGTCAAGGGTTAAGGGTCAAGGGTCTGCGTTCTAGTGTTAAGGGTTTGGGTATAAGGATCTAGGGTTAAGGGTCTAGGGTTAAGAGTCAAGGGTCCGTGGTCTAGAGTTAAGGGTTTAGTGTTAAGGGTCTAGGGTCCACAGTCTAGGGTTAAGGGTGTAGGGACCGCAGTCTAGGGTCTGTGGTCTAGGGTTAAACAGCTATGGTTAAGGGTCTAGGGTCTGCGGTCTATGGTTAAGGGTCTAGGGTTAAGGGTCTGCGGATAATGGTTTAGGGTTAAGGGTCTAGGGTTAAGAGTCAAGGGTCCGTGGTCTAGAGTGAAGGGTTTAGTGTTAAGGGTCTATGGTCCACATTCTAGGGTTAAGGGCCTAGGGTTTAGTGTCTAGGGTCCATGGTCTACGAATAAGGGTCTAGGGTGAAAGGTCTAGGTTCTGCCGTCTAGCGTTAATGGTCTGGGGTTCAGGGTCTAGGGTCCGCGGTCTAAGATTAAGGTTCTGTTGTCCGCGGTGTAGGGTTAAGGGTCTACGGTTAAGTGTTTAGGGTCCGCGGTCTAGGGTTAAGGTTCTAGGTTAAGGGTCTAGAGTAAGTGTGTAGGGTTAAGGGTCTGGGGTCCGCGGTCTACGAATAAGGGTCTAGGGTTAAGGGCCTAGGGTTAATGGTCTAGAGCTAAAGGGTCTAGGGTTAACGGTCTAGGGTCCGCGGTCTAGGGTTAAGGTTCTATGATTAAAGGTCTTGGGTCTGCCGTCTAGGGTTAAGGATCTAGGGTTAAGTGTCTAGGGTCTGTGGTCTAGCGTTAAGGGTCTAGGGTTAAGGGTCTATGATCCACAGTCTAGGGTTAATGGTCTAGGGTTAAAGGTTTAGCGTCCGTAGTCTAGGGTTAAGGGTCTAGCGTCCATAGTCTAGGGTTAAGGGTCTAGGGTCCGTAGTCTAGGGTCCGCGGTCTAGGGTTAAAGATCTAGGGTTAAGGGTCTAGCGTCTGCGGTCTATATTTAAGAGTCTAAGGTCCACGGTCTAAAGTTAAGGGTCTAGTGTTAAGGGTCCAGAGCTCTCGGTCTGGGGTTAAGGGTACAGTGTCCGCGATCTAGGGTTAAGGGTCTAGGGTCCACGGTCTCGGGTCCACGGTCTAGGGTTAGGGGTCTAGGGTTAGCGGTCTAGGGTCCAAGGTCTAGGGTTAAGTGTCTAGGGTTAAGGGTCTAGGGTCCGCAGTCTATGATTAAGGGTCTAGGGTCTGCGGTATAGGGATGAAGGGCCTAGGGATGAAGGGCCTAGGGATGAAGGGCCTAGGGATGAAGGGTCCAGGGTTCTTGGTTTAGGGTTAAGGGTCTAGCGTTAAGGGTCTATGGTCCGAGGTCTAGGGTTAAGGGTCTAGGATCTGCGGTCTAGGGTTAAGCATTTAGGGCTAAAGGGTCTCGGGTTAAGGGTCAAGGGTCCGTGGTCTAGGGTTAAGGGTCTGGGGTTCTGGGTGTAGGGTTAAGGGTCTGGGGTCCACGATCTAAGATTAAGTGTCTAGGGTCTGCGGTCTAGGGTTAAGGGTCTAGGGTTAAGGGTCTAGGGTTAAGGGTCTAAGTTCCAATGTCTAGGGTTAAGGGTCTAGGGTCCGCTGTTTAGGTTTAAGAGTCTAGTGTCCGCTGCCTAGGGTAAGCTTCTAGGTTTAAGGGTCTAGGGTTAAGGGTCTAGAGTCCACTGTCTAGGGTTAAGGGTCTAGGGTACGCTGTCTAGGGTTAAGGGTCTAGGGTACGCTGTCTAGGGTTAAGGGTCAAGGGTCTAGGATCCACTGTTTAGGATTAAAGGTCTAGGGTTAAGGGTCTAGGGTCTGCTGTCTACGTTTAAGGGTCTAGGGTCTGCTGTCTACGTTTAAGGGTCTAGGGACTGCTGTCTAGGGTTAAGGGTCTAGGGTTAAGGGTCTAGGGTTAAGGGTCTAAGTTCCACTGTCTAGAGTTAAGGGTCTGGGGTTAAGGGTTTAGGGTTAAGGGTCTAGGGCCTGCGGTCTAGGGTTAAGGGTCTGGGATTAAGGGTCTGAGGTCCGTGGTCTACGAATAAAGGTCTAGGGTTAAGGGTCTAGGGTTAATGGTCTAGGGTCCGCGGTCTAGGGTTAAGGTTCTATGATTAAAGGTCTTGGGTCTGCCGTCTAGGGTTAAGGATCTAGAGTTAAGTGTCTAGGGTCTGTGGTCTAGCGTTAAGGGTCTATGATCCACGGTCTTGGGTTAATGGTCTAGGGTTAAGAGTTTAGCGTCCGTATCTAGGGTTAAGGGTCTAGGGTCCGTAGTCTAGGGTCCGCGGTCTAGGGTTAAAGATCAAGGGTTAAGGGTCTAGCGTCTGCGGTCTATATTTAAGAGTCTAAGGTCCACGGTCTAAAGTTAAGGGTCTAGTGTTAAGGGTCCAGAGCTCTCGGTCTGGGGTTAAGGGTACAGTGTCCGCGATCTAGGGTTAAGGGTCTAGGGTCCACGGTCTCGGGTCCACGGTCTAGGGTTAGGGGTCTAGGGTTAAGGGTCTAGGGTTAAGGGTCTAGGGTCCGCAGTCTATGATTAAGGGTCTAGGATCTGCGGTCTAGGGTGAAAGGCCTAGGGATGAAGGGCCTAGGGATGAAGGGTCCAGGGTTCTCCGTCTAGGGTTAAGGGTCTAGCGTTAAGGGTCTATGGTCCGAGGTCTAGGGTTAAGGGTCTAGGATCTGCGGTCTAGGGTTAGGATTTAGGGCTAAAGGGTCTCGGGTTAAGGGTCAAGGGTCCGTGGTCTAGGGTTAAGGGCCTGGGGTTCTGCGTCTAGGGTCCGCGGTCTAGGGTCCACGATCTAAGATTAAGTGTCTAGGGTCTGCGGTCTAGGGTTAAGGGTCTAGGGTTAAGGGTCTATGGTTAAGGGTCTAAGTTCCAATGTCTAGGGTTAAGGGTCTAGGGTTAAGGGTCTAGGGTCCGCGGTCTAGGGTTAAGGGGATAGGGTCATCAGTCTACAGTTTAGGTTCTAGGGTCTGCTGTCTATGGTTAAGGGTTGAGGGTTAAGGGTCTAGGGTTAAGGGTCTAGGGTGTGCTGGCTACGGTTAAGGTTCTAGGATCTGCTGTCTACGGTTAAGGTCTAGGGTTAAGGGTCTAGGTTCCTTTGTCTATGGTTAAGGGTATAAGCTTAAGCATCTAGGGTCCACTGCCTAGGGTTAAGATTCTAGTGTTAAGGGTCTAGGGTCCGCTGTCTAGTGTTAAGGGTTTAGGGCACGCGGTCTAGGGTCAAGGGTATACAGTACGCTGTGTAAGGTCAAGGGTATAGGGCACGCTGTCTAGGGTCAAAGGTCTAGGGTTAAGGATCTAGGGTTAAGGGTCTAGTGTCCATAGTCTAGGGTTAAGGGTCTAGGGTCCGCAGTCTAGGGTCCACGGTCTACGAATACGGGTCTAGGGTTAAGGTTCTAGGGTTAAGGTTCAAGGGTCCGTGGTCTAGGGTTAAGAGTCTAGTGTTAAGGGTCTAGGGTCCACGGTCTAGGGTGAAGGGTCTAGGGTTAAAGTTCAAGGGTCTGCGGTCTAGGGCTATGGGTCCGGGGTTAAAGGTCTAGGGTTAAGGGTCTTGGTTTAAGGGTCTGGGGTTCAGGGTCTAGGATCCGCGGTCCAGGATTAGGGGTCCAGTGTCCAGTGTCTAGCATTTAGGTTGTAGGCTTATGGGTTTAGGGTCTGGAGTTAAGTGCCCAGGGTCAAGGCTCTAGTGTCTAGGGTTTAGTATCTAGAATTAAGGGTCTAATGTCCAGTGACTTGTGTCCTGTATCTAGAGTGTAGTGTCTAGGGTTTAGGCTGTAGGCTTAAGGTTCTAGAGTTAAGGGTCTAGGATCTGGAGTTCAGTGCCCTGGGTCAAGGGTCTAGCATCTAGGGTTTATTATCTAGGATTAAGGGTCCAGTGTCCACTGTCTAGCTTTTAGACTGTAGGCTTAAGGATCTAGGGTCTGGAGTTAAATGCCCAGGGTCAATGGTCCAGCGTCTAGAGTTTAGTATCTAGTATTAAGGGTCCAGTGCCCAGTATCTAGGGTTTATGATGTAGGCTTAAGGGTCTAGGTCCTGGAGTTAAGTGCCCAAAGTCAAGGTTCCAGTGTCTAGGGTTTATGACGTAGGCTTAAGGGTCTAGGGTGTGAAGTTAAGTGCCCAGGATCAAGGGTCTACCATCTACGGTTTGGTATCTGGGATGACCATGAGTCAGCAGTGTGCCCTTGTGGCTAAGAAGGCCAATGGCATCCTGGGATGTATTAGAAAGGGTGTGGTTAGTAGGTCAAGAGAGGTTCTCCTCCCCATCTATTCTGCATTGGTGAGGCCACATCTGGAATATTGTGTCCAGTTCTGGGCCCCTCAGTTCAAGAAGGACAGGGAAGTGCTTGAAAGAGTCCAGCGCAGAGCCACAAAGATGATTAAGGGAGTGGAACATCTCCCTTATGAGGAAAGGCTGAGGGAGCTGGGTCTCTTTAGTTTGGAGAAAAGGAGACTGAGGGGGGACCTCATCAATGTTTACAAATACGTAAAGGGTGAGTGTCAAGACGATGGAGTTAAGCTTTTTTCGGTGATGACCAGTGATAGGACAAGGAGTAATGGATACAAGTTGGAGCATAGGAGGTTTAAGATGAATATCAGGAAAAATTTTTTTACTGTAAGAGTGACAGAGCACTGGAACAGGCTGCCCAGAGAGGTTGTGGAGTCTCCTTCGCTGGAGACATTCAAAACCCGCCTGGACGCCTTCCTGTGTGATGTACTCTAGGTGACCCTGCTCTGGCAGGGGGGTTGGACTAGATGATCTTTCGAGGTCCCTTCCAACCCCTAGGATTCTATGATTCTATGATTAAGGCTCTGGGGTCTAGTACCTAGTGTCTAGTGTCTAGGTTTTAGGCTGTAGGCTTAAAGGTCTAGACTTAAGGTTCTAGGGTCTGGAGTTCAGGGCCCAGGGTCAAGGGTCTAGCATCTAGGGTTTAGTATCTAGTATTAAGGTTCCAGTGTCTAGGGTTTAGGCTGTAGGCTTGAGGGTCTAGGGTTAAGGGTTTTGAGTCTGGAGTTAAGTGATCAGGGTCAACGGTCCAGTGTCTATGGTCCAGTGTCTAGGGTGTAGTGTCTAGGGTTTAGACCGTAGCCTTAAGTGTCTAGAGTTTGGCATCTGGGGTCTGGAGTTCAGTGCCCAGGGTGAAGGCTCCAGCGTCTAGGGTTTAGTATCTAGGATTAAGGGTCCAGTGTTTAGGGTTTATGATGTAGGCTTAAGGGTCTAGGGTTAATGGTCTAGGGCCTGGAGTTAAGCGCCCAGGGTCAAGAACCCTACAGCGCCCAGCCAAGAACCACAGCATGTGCTGCCTTGCTGAACATTTCTAAGCTCTCTTACCTCAAACATCTCTTGTTCCATCTGTCGCTGATCATCCAGGAGCTGCCCTGTGTAGGTCAGATTCCGGAATTTTTCCAGCTAAGTGCTGTAGTGTTTCTGCAGCTGCTCCTCAATCTTCTCATACTCATCTATACTACTCAGAGAAATATTGACCTATAGATGCAGAATTCTGAAATCAGCATGTTGGGCTTTGCAGTTGCCTTTCAATGCCTGCTGATCTAAAAGCACCTTTTGTTTTTCAGGTTCCACACTTCAGAGACTAAAAGTGTCAGACAAAAAACCTCATCAAACTCTGCTGCAAAAACTCCATAGAGCAAAGGAAAACTTTCTGTGTATCCACTACCATGCCTTTCCAAACAGAATCCCAGAGTGCTGGGGTTGGAAGGGACCTCTAGAGATCATGCAGTCCAAGCCCCTGCTAGAGCAGGATCCCCTACAGTAAGTTCCACAGGAACACGTCCAGCTGGCTTTGGAATGTCTCCAAAGAAGGAGACTCCACAACCTCTCTGGGCAGCCTGTCCCAGGCCTCTGTCACCCTCACAGGAAAGAAGTTGTTCCCCATGTTCACTTTGACTCTCCTGGGCTCCAGCTACTGTGTAGGGTCCAGTGTGTAGTGTCTAGGGTTTTGGGTGTATGCTTCATGGTCCACACTTACAGTTGTAGGGCCTGGAGTTCAGTGCCCAAGGTCAAGGGTCTAGCATCTAGGGTTTAGTATCTAAGATTAAGGGTCTAGGGTCCAGTGTCTAGTGTCCAGTGTCTAGAGTCTAGTGTCTAGGTTTTAGGCTGAAGGTTTAAAGCACTAGAGTTAAGGGTCTATAGTCTGGAGGATCCCCTACAGTAGGTTCCACAGGAACACGTCCAGCTGGCTTTGGAATGTCTCCAAAGAAGGAGACTCCATAACCTCTCTGGGCAGCCTGTCCCAGGCCTCTGTCACCCTCACAGGAAAGAAGTTGTTCCCCATGTTCACTTTGACTCTCCTGGGCTCCAGCTTGTGCCCATTGCCCCTTGTCCTGTCACTGGACAGCACTGACAAGAGTCTGGTCCCCCCCTCCTCCCACCCCCTCTAGATATTGACCAGCACTCATGAGATCCCCACTCAGTCTCCTCCTCTCCACATGAACAGCCCCAGCTCTCCCAGCCTTTCCTCACCAGCAGATGCTCCAGTCCCTTCAGCTGGACTCTCCCTGGGCTGGACTCTCTCCAATAGCTCCTTGTCCCTCCTGAACTGGGAGCCCAGAAACACACACAGTTCTCCAGATGGGGCCTCACCAGGGCAGAGGGGCAGAACAACCTCCCTGACCTGCTGGCCACACTCTTCTTCATGCCCTCAGGATGGCACTGGTCTGGTGGCCAGAAAGGCAGCCTTTTCACCTTTTTAGCAGCCAAATCTAAGTTTAGCAGGTGAGGTGCTGCTCAGCTGTAATCAATCATTTTATTAACAGGTCCAGAACTAACCCAGCTGAGCTTGGACTTACTGGCCTTTCCCAATTAGCCAATTGCTCTGCTGCTCCCAGTTTGTCAGCTTAAGGGTCTACACTTAAGGGTCTAGATTCTGGACTTAAGCACTCAGGGTCTAGGGTCAAGAATCTAAGATCTACGATCTACGAATAAGGGCCAAGCAAGAGAGTAGGGTTAATTTTCTCGAGTAAGATGTCTAGACTAAAAGGTCTAGGATTAAGGCTCCAGAGTCTAGGGTTTAGTATCTAGGGTTAATGGTCTAGATTCCAGTGTCTAGGATCTAGTGTCAATGGTTTAGGCTGTAGGCTTAAGGGTCTAGAGTTACAGGTCTACGGTCTTGAGTTAAGTGCCCAGGATCAGGGGTCTAGGGTTTAGTAGCTAGGGTTAAGGGTCTAGGGTGTGGAGTTAACTGCCCAGGGTCAAGGCTCTAGGGTCTAGGGTTCAGTGTCTAGGGTTTAGGCTGTAGGCTTAAGGGTCTAGCATTACCAGTTGAGGGTCTGAAGAACTACAACAACATTAACCTATTTTAAAAAACACGTGTAAGCCATGTTTACCTGGGGGCAGAAACCAGAGGAAACCAGGGTAAAGATTATCAAATTAATAAATGTAAAACACTAGTAACTATTAAAACATTGACAATTTAAGGAGGCATTTAGACTGATGACTACTGCTTTTTAGATTCTTAATACCTAAAATTTCTTGATAACAACATAAAAAAATTAGCCAGGTATTCACTAAATATTTATCCTTACCCATTAAAAAAGTTCTGTTCCTACATGAAATAAAATGGGGACAGAGCCACATGACCACGTGCCAGCCACGCTCCAACTGGAAATAAATGCAAAACAAATCGAGTTGAATGGAAAGTATTTGGAACTAGACAATCTTTAAAGTCCCTTCCCACACAACCCATCCTATCTGGATGAAACACCAGCTGCCGCTGCGCCGCCCAACAGCCCTGGGCCTCTTCCACCTCCCCCCACTTTAGTAGCTCTTGGGGCAGGGGGCGGGGGTGGGGGGCAGGGATCAGCGCTCGAGGGTGCGGCGATCGCAGGTGGGGGGCAGCCCTTGGCGGGCAGGACAGTGCCCGTCGTCGGGGGGGCAGCGCTCGTGGTTGGGGGGGTGTCCGCATCCCGGCGTTCTCACCCGCGTTCCTCCCTGCTTTCCCCCCCCACGCCCTGGTCCCTTCTCTTGCGGTGTCCCCCCACCCCTCACCATTCCCACCACACACCCACTGCCCCTTACCAGCACTCCCATCCCTTGCAGCTTCTCCCCAGAGCTAGAAACCGCCGGTGGCAGAACCCGCCCTGGCCCCGGGCTCCCTCACCAACTCCTCACCCGTCCCATGGACCCTCGGCCACAACTTCCACCTGGTACCGCATGGCCGCGCTGGCCCTGCCCTGCGTGGCAGCACAGGAAATGGCTGCCACTCCTCTGGCCCCGCCCACCCAGCATTCACCAATCAGTGGGCAGCAGAGCACCACCCTGGCCACACCCACAAAGAGCAACCGAGTGTCTAGGGTTTAGGCTGTGGGCTTAAGGGACCAGGGTTAAGGGTATAGGGTCTGGAGTTAAGTACCCAGGGTCAAGGCTCTAGGGCCTAGTATTTAGTAACTAGGGTTAAGGATCTAGGGTCCACTGTCTAGATTGTAGTGTCTAGGGTTTAAGCTGTAAGCTTAAAGGTCTAGGGTCTGGAGTTCCATGCCCAGGGTCATGGGTCCAGTGTCTAGGCTTTAGGCTGTATGCTTAAGGGTCTAGAATTGCAGGTCTAGGGTCTGGAGTTCAGTACCCAGGATTAAGGGTCTAGAGTCCAGTGTCTAGGCTCCAGTGTCTAGAGTCTAGTGTCTAGGGTTTAGGCTGTGGGATTAAGGGTCTAGGGTTAAGGGTCTAGGGTCTGGAGTTAAGTGCCCAGGGTCAAGGCTCTAGGGTTTAGTATCTAGGGTTAAGGGTCTAGGGTTTAGTGTCTAAGGTTTAGGCTGTAGGCTTAAGGGTCTAGTGTTAAGGGTGTTGTGTCTGCAGTTAAATGCCCAGGGTCTATGGTTTAGTAAGTAGGATCCATCATCTAGGGTCCAGTGTCTAGGGTCTAGGCTGTAAGGTTAAGGGTCTAGAGTCCCGTGTCTCCGGTCTAGTGTTTAGGTTTTAGGCTGTAGGATTAAGGGTCTAGGGTCTGGAATTAAGTGCCCAGAGTCAAGGGTCTAGCACCTAGGGTCCAGTGTCTAAAGGTTAGGCTGTAGTCTTAAAGGTCCAGGGTTTGTCGTTAAGTGCCCAGGGTCTAGGGTTTGGTATCTAGCGTGCAGTGTGTAGGAAGGTCTAAGGTTTAGACTGTAGGCTTAAGGGTTATAGGTGTAGGGTCTGGAGTTATGTGCCCAGGATCAAGGGTCCAGTGTCTGGGGTCCAGTGTCTCGGGTTTAGGCTGTAGGCTTAAGGACCTAGAGTTACAGTTCTAGGGTCTGGAATTCACTGCCCAGGATTAAGGGTCTAGAGACCAGTGTGTAGGGTCCAGTGTCTAGGCTTTAGCCTCTAGGCTTAAGGGTGTAGAGTTATGGATCTGGGGTCTGGAGTTAAGTGCTGAGGCTCAAGGGTCTAGCATCTAGGGTCCAGTGTCTAGGCTGTAGGCTTAAGGGTGTAGGGTTACACATCTAGGGGCTGGAGTTAAGTCCCCAGTGTCTAGGGTCCAGTGTCTAAGGTTTAGGCTGTACGCTTAAGGGTCTAGAGTTAGGCGTCTGGGGTCTAAAGTTAATTCACCAGGATCAAGGGTCTAGGGTTTAGAATCTAGGGTAAAGACTTGAGGTTATAGGGTTTAGTGTCTAGGGTTTGGGCTGCAGGCTTAAGGGTCTAGAGTTACAGGTCTAGGGTTAAGGGTCTAGGCTCTGGAGTTAAGTGCCCAGGCTCAAGGCTCTAGGGTCTAGCGTCCAGTTTATAGGGTGCAGTGTCTAGGGTTTAGGCTGTAGGCTTCATCATCTACAGTTACTGGTCTTTGGTCTGAATTTAAGTCAGAAGGGTCAAGGCTCAAGAGTCTAGCCTTTAGTATCTAGGCTTAAGGGTAGAGGGTCCAGTGTGTTGGGTCTAGGGTATAGGCTGTAGGCTTAAGGGTCTAGAGTTACGGGTCAAGGGTCTGGCTTTAAGTGACCAGGGTCAAGAGGATAGGGTCCAGGGTCCAGTGTCTAGGGTTTAGGCTGTGGGCTTAGGGCTGAAGGGTTACAGTTGTAGGGTCTGGATTTAAGTCGCCAGGGTCAAGGCTCTAGGGTTTAGTATCTATGGTTAAGGGTCTAGGGTCCAGTGTCTAGGGTTTAGAATCTAGGGTAAACACTTGAGGTTATAGGATTTAGTGTCTAGGGTTCAGGCTGTAGGCTTAATGGTCTAGGGTTAAGTGTCCAGGGTGCAAAGTTAAGTGCCTAGGGTCAAGGGTCAAGTATGTAGGGTCCAATGTCTAATGTTTAGAGCTTAGGATGTAGCCTTAAGTGTCTAGAGTCTAGCATTTTTTATCTAGGGTTAATGGCCCAGGGTCCAGTGTCTAGGTTCTAGAGTTTATGCTATAGGCTTAAGCATGTAAAGGTACAGGTCTATGGTCTGGAGTTTAGTGCCCAGTGTCTAGGGTTTAGCTTTTAGTGTCTAGGGTTATGTGTGTAGGGTGTAGTGTCTAGGTTTTAGGTTTTGAGCTTCAGTGTGTGTGGTCTGGAATTAAGTGCCCAGGGTCAATGTTGTAGGGTCTAGGGTTTAGGCTGTAGCCTTAACGGTCTAGAGTTACGGATTCAGGGTCTGGACTTGAGTATCCAGGTTTAAGGGTCTAGGGTATAGTACCTAGTTTTAAAAGTCTAGGATCCAGTGTCTAGGGTCTACTGTCTAATGTTTAGGCTGTAGACTTAAGGGTCTAGGGTTAAGTGTCTAGGTCCTGGAGTTAAGTGCCCAGGATCTAGTGTCTAGAGTCTAGGGTTTATCTATAGGCTTAAGAGTCTATTGTTAAGGGTCTAGGGCATGGCATTAAGTGCCCATTATCAAGGGTGTATGATCTAGCGTCCAGGGTCTATGGTCCATTTTCTAGGGTCTAGTGTCTAGGCTTTAGGCTGTAGGCTTAAGGGCCTAGGGTCTAGAGTTAAGTGCCCAGGATTAAGGGTCCAGTGTCAAGGCTCCACATTCTAGGGTTTAGGCTGTAGGGTTAAGAGTCTCGAGTTATGCGTCTAGGGTATCGAATTAAGTGTCCAGGGTCAAGGCTCTAGTGTCTATGGTGCAGTGTCTAGGATCTAGTGTCTAGGCTTTAGGCTGTAGGATAAAGCGTGTAGAATTACGGATCTATGGTCTGGAATTAAGTGCTGAGGCTCAAGGGTCTAGCGTCTAGGGTCCAGTGTCTACGTTGTAGGCTGTAGGCTTAAGGGTCTAGGGATTAGTATCTAGGATTAAGGGTCTAGTGTCCAGTGTCTCCAGTCTAGTGTCTAGGTTTTAGGCTGTAGGCTTAAGGATATAGAGTAACGGATCTAGGGTTTGGAGTTAAGTTCCCAGGGTCAAGGGTCGAGGGACTAGGGATTAGTATCTATGGTCAAGTGTCTGGGGTCTAGTATCTAGTATCTAGGGTTTACGCTTGTGGGAAACTATTCTTTTCTTCCCCACATAAGTCTAAACAAAATGTCTTTTAAGCCAGCGAAGGCCTCTCCTGATTATCCCCAGCTAACGAACTAAAACAGACTTGCTTCTCAAGGACAACTGAACCCAAAACAACAGCTGTGGTCCAGGACAGAAAGGATGGACGACAAGCCATCCTGTGCCCCTGGCAGTCACCGCCTTAAAGTGGGGCTCATGGACGCTCCTTGGCTCTGGACAGTGACACTGACTGGACAGGTGGGTCAGGGGGTATAAAAGGTGGCGAGTGCAGCAGGTGGGCCCTTCCCTCCTCCCTGAGGCCCGTTCGGACGCTTTCTGCGTGGGACACCCCCCTGCTGCGGACACTGGTGCTGGGACCCTGCCTGCCTGCCTGCCCCGGGTCCAGCCTGAGCCTCAGCGCTGAGCGTGCCGGGGTCCCGAGCCCTGGGGTCGGGGCCGGAGCCCCCTCCCCGTGTTGCTGCTGCTGGAGGGGAAACCAACGGGCGCTGCACTCGCTGCCGAGAGGCTGCCCCTCCGACACCACGGACCTGCCGTCCTGCCCTCCGGCCACCGACCCACACTGGACAAGCCGCTGGAGGGGAACATCACCTCACACACACACACACACATTCCTTTCCTCATACTTGCACACACAGCGCGACCTCTTAAGGAGGACCGGCATCGGGTTTCCTTCCCTCCTCCCTCCTCCCTTTGGTCCTTAATCCTCTCCCTTAAAAGCACCCTTGCATTGCCTCCCTAAAGGACACTTTCTCACCACATACATATTGATATCCCTGGTAGCCATTCACACCTGCATTGTCCCTAAACATCATCCCTCAGTTTGTGTTAACCCTTAATAAACCTATTAGCTTGTGGAGTAAATCTTGGCTTTAGAGGCAATCTCTGAGCGTGGTGGGGTGGGGGTGCTTTCTAGCTACCACCCGGAAATACGGTCCCGCGGCGGCCGTTGCTCCGTGAGAGGCAGCGCCGCGTGTGACCCTCGGGCTCATTCACAAACCCCTCCACATTGAGAGGAGGAGTCGCAAAAGTATCCTGACAGCCGGTAGCCCCCCGGTACCGGCTTGCGACAACGCTGTAGGCTTAAGGGTCTAGGCTTAAGGGTCTAGGGTCTGGAGTTAAGTGCCCAGGCTCAAGGGTCTATGGTCTAGGGCTTAGTATCTAGGGTCCATTGTCTACTGTGTAGGGTCCAGTGTGTAGGGTCTAGGGTTTTGGGTGCATGCTTCATGGTCCACAGTTACAGTTGTAGGGCCTGGAGATCAGTGCCCAAGGTCAAGGGTCTAGCATCTAGGGTTTAGTATCTAGGATTAAGGGTCTAGAGTCCAGTGTCTAGTGTCTAGAGTCTACTGTCTAGGTTTCAGGCTGAAGGGTTAAAGGACTAGAGTTAAGGGTCTATGGTCTGGAGTTCAGTGCCCAGGGTAAAGGCTCTAGTGTTTAGGGTCCAGTGTCTATGGTTTAGGCTCTAGGCTTAAGGGTCTAGAGTTAAGGGCCTAGGGTCTGGAGTTAAGTGCCCAGGGTCAAGGGTCTAGGGACTGGGGTTTACTATCTAGGGTCGAGTGTCTGGGGTCTTGGATCTAGTATCTAGGGTTTACACTGTAGGCTTGAGGGTCTAGGCTTAAGGGTCTAGGGTCTCGAGTTCAGTGCCCAGGGTCTAGGAACGGGTTTTGTATACAAGGCCGAGGGTCCAGGTTTTAGGCTGTAGACTTGAGTCCAGGGTTTAGGATTTAGTATCTAGGATTAATGATCTAGTGTCCAATGTCTCCAGTCTAGTGTCTAGGTTTTAGGCTGTAGGCTTAAGGATATAGAGTTACAGGTCTATGGTCTGGAGGATCCCCTACAGTAGGTTCCACAGGAACACGTCCAGCTGGCTTTGGAATGTCTCCAAAGAAGGAGATTCCACAACCTCTCTGGGCAGCCTGTCCCAGGCCTCTGTCACCCTCACAGGAAAGAAGTTGTTCCCCATGTTCACTTTGACTCTCCTGGGCTCCAGCTTGTGCCCATTGCCCCTCGTCCTGTCACTGGACAGCACTGACAAGAGTCTGGTCCCCCCCTCCTCCCACCCCCTCTAGATATTGACCAGCACTCATGAGATCCCCACTCAGTCTCCTCCTCTCCACATGAACAGCCCCAGCTCTCCCAGCCTTTCCTCACCAGCAGATGCTCCAGTCCCTTCAGCATCTCTGCGCACCTGGGCTGGACTCTCTCCAGTAGCTCCTTGTCCCGCCTGAACTGGGAGCCCAGAAACACACACGGTTCTCCAGATGGGGTCTCACCAGGGCAGAGGGGCAGAACAACCTCCCTGACCTGCTGGCCACACTCTTCTTCATGCCCTCAGGATGGCACTGGTCTGGTGGCCAGAAAGGCAGCCTTTTCACCTTTTTAGCAGCCAAATCTAAGTTTAGCAGGTGAGGTGCTGCTCAGCTGTAATCAATCATTTTATTAACAGGTCCAGAACTAACCCAGCTGAGCTTGGACTTACTAGTCTTTCCCAATTAGCCAATTGCTCTGCTGCTCCCAGTTTGTCAGCTTAAGGGTCTACACTTAAGGGTCTAGATTCTGGACTTAAGCACTCAGGGTCTAGGGTCAAGAATCTAAGATCTACGATCTACGAATAAGGGCCAAGCAAGAGAGTAGGGTTAATTTTCTCCAGTAAGATGTCTAGAGTAAAAGGTCTAGGATTAAGGCTCCAGAGTCTAGGGTTTAGTATCTAGGGTTAATGGTCTAGATTCCAGTGTCTAGGATCTAGTGTCAATGGTTTAGGCTGTAGGCTTAAGTGTCTAGAGTTACGGGTCTAGCATCTGGAGTTAAATGTTGAGGGTCAAGGGTCCTATGTCTATGGTCCATTGTCTTGGATTTAGGCTGTAGGCTTAAGGGTCTAGAGTTCAGGGCCTAGGGTCTGGAGCTACGTGACCAGGGTCAACGGTCCAGTGTCTAGGGTGTAGTGTCTCGGGTTTAGACCATAGGCTTAAGGGTCTAGGTTAAGCGTTTCGAGTCTGGAGTTAAGTGTCCAGGGTCAACGGTCGAGTGTCTATGGTCCAGTGCCTAGGGTGTAGTCTCTAGGATGTAGTGTCTAGGGTTTACATCACAGGCTTAAGGGTCTAGAGTTAGGTGTCTGGGGTCTGGAGATAAGTGACGAGGTTCAAGGTTCTAGCGTGTAGGGTTTAGTATCTAGGATTAAGAGTCCAGTGTCAAGTGTCTAGCATCCAATGTCTAGAGTCTAGTGTCTAGGTTCTAGATTGTAGGCTTAAGGGTCTAGAATTAAGGGTCTAGGGTATGGAGTTCAGTAGCCAGGGTGAAGTGTCTAGAGTTTAGTACCTAGGATTAAGGGTCTAGTGTCCAGTGTCTATGGTTTATGATGTAGGCTTAAGGGTCTGGGGTTCAGGGTTTCAAGTCTGGAGTTAAGTGACCAGGGTCAACCGTCCAGTGTCTATGGTCCAGCATCTAGGGTGTAGTGTCTAGGGCTTAGACCATAGACTTAAGCGTCTAGAGTTAGGTGTCTGGGGTCTGGAGATAAGAGCCCAGGGTCAAGGGTCTAGTGTCTAGGCTTTAGTATCTAGGATTAAGGGTCTAGGTTCCAGTGTCTACGGTCCAGTGTCTAGAGTCTAGTGTCTAGGTTTTAGGCTGTAGGCTTAAGGGTTTTAGAGTGAAGGGTTTAGAGTCTGGAGTTAAGTGCCCAGGTTCAAGGGTCCAGCATCAAGGGTTTAGTATCTAGGATTAAGGATCTATGGTACAGTGTCTAGTGTCCATTGTCTAGAGGATACTGTCTAGGTTCTAGGCTGTAGGCTTAAGGGTCTAGTGTTAGGCGTCTGGGGTCTGGAGTTCAGTCCCTAGGGTCAAGGGTCTAGCGTCTAGGGTTTAGTATCTAGGATTAAGTGTCTATGGTCCAGTGTCTTGGGTTTAGATTGTAGGCTTAAGGGTCTATAGTTAAGCATTTCGAGTCTAGAGTTAAGTGACCAGGGTCAACGGTCCAGTGTCAAGGGTGAAATGTCTAGGGTTTAGACTGTAGGCTTGAGGGTCTAGAGGCAGGCGTCTGGGGTCAGGAGAGAAGTGCCCAGGCTTTATAATGTAGGCTTAAGTGTGTAGGGTCTGGAGTTAAGTGCCCAGGGTCAAGGTTCCAGCATCTCGGGTTTAGTATCTAGGATTAAGGGTCCAGTGTCTAGGGTATATGATGTAGGCTTAATTGTCTAGGGTTAATGGTTTCGAGGTTGGAGTTAAGTGATAAGGGTCAAGGGTCTAGCGTCTAGGATTTAGTATCTGGGATTAATGGTCCAGTGTCCAGTGTGTAGGGTTTGGGCTTTAGGCTTGAGGGTTTAGACTTAAGGGTTTAGGGTCTGGAGTTAAGTGATCAAGGTCAAAGGTCCAGCGTCTAGGTTTTAGTATGTAGGATTATGGGTTCAGTGTCCAGTGTCTTGGCTTTATTATGTAGGATTAAGGGTCTGGGGTTAAGGGTTTCAAGTCTGGAGTTAAGTGAACAGGTTCAAGGGTCCAGTGTCTATGGTCCAGTGTCTAGGGTGTACTGTCTAGGGTTTAGACCGTAAGCTTAAAGGGTCTAGAGGTATGCGTCTGGGGTCTGGAGATAAGTGCCCAGGGTCAAGGGTCTAGTGTCTAGGGTTTAGTATCTAGTATTAAGGGTCTAGGTTACAGTGTCTACGGTCCAGTGTCCAGAGTCAAATGTCTAGGTTTTAGGCTGTAGGCTTAAGGGTCTAGAGTGAAGGGTTTAGCGTCTGGAGTTCAGTGCCCAGAGTCAAACCTCTAGTGGCTAGAGTCCAGTATCTAGGGTTTAGGCTGTAGGCTTAAGGGTCTAGGGTCTGCAGTTAAGTGCCCAGTGTCAAGGGTCCAGCGTCTAGGGTTTAGTATTTAGGATTAAGGGTCCAGTGTCCAGTGTCTAGGGTTTATGATTTAAGCTTAAGGGTCTGGAGTTAAGGGTTTAGAGTCTGGAGCTAAGTGACCAGGGTGAACTGTCCAGTGTCTAGGGTGTAGTGTCTAGGGTTTAGACCTAGGCTTCACGGTCTAGAGTTATGTGTTTGGGGTCTGGAGATAAGTGCACGAGGTCTAGGGTCTAGCATCTATCATAGAATCAAAGAATCATAGAATCATAGGGGTTGGAAGGGACCTCGAAATACCATCTAGTCCAACCCCCCCACCAGAGCAGGGTCACCTAGAGTACATCACACAGGAATGCGTCCAGGCGGGTTTTGAATGTCTCCAGAGAAGGAGACTCCACAACCTCTCTAGGCAGCCTGTTCCAGTTCTCTGTCACTCTCACAGTAAAAAAAATTTTCTGATATTCACCTTAAACCTCCTATGCTCCAGTTTGCATCCATTACTCCTTGTCCTATCACTGGTCATCACTGAAAAAAGCTTAACTCCATCTTCTTGACACTCACCCTTTACGTATTTGTAAACATTGATGAGGTCACCCCTCAGTCTTCTTTTCTCCAAACTAAAGAGACCCAGCTCCCTCAGCCTTTCCTCATAAGGGAGATGTTCCACTCTCTTAATCATCTTTGTGGCTCTGCGCTGGACTCTTTCAAGCACTTCCCTGTCCTTCTTGAACTGAGGGGTCCAGAACTGGACACAATACTCCAGATGTGGCCTCACCAATGCAGAATAGACGGGGAGGAGAACCTCTCTTGACCTACTAACCACACCCTTTCTAATACACCCCAGGATGCCACTGGCCTTCTTAGCCACAAGGGCACATTGCTGGCTCATGGTCATCCTCTTGTCTACCAGGATCCCCAGGTCCCTTTCACCTACACTGCTCTCCAGCAGGTCAGCCCCCAACCTGTACTGGTACATGACATTTTTCTTCCCCAGATGCAAAACTCTACACTTGCCCTTGTTAAACTTCATCAGGTTTTTCCCCGCCCAAGTCTCCAGCCTGTCTAAGTCTCTCTGAATGGCAGCACAGCCTTCTGGTGTGTCAGCCACTCCTCCCAGCTTGGTGTCATCAGCAAACTTGCTGAGGGTACATTCTGTACCCTCATCCAGGTCGTTGATGAAGATGTTGAACAACACTGGTCCCAGTACCGACCCCTGAGGGACTCCACTAGTCACAGGCCTCCAACTAGATTTTGCCCCATTGACTACAACTCTCTGACTTCTTCCTTTCAACCAGTTCTTGATCCACCTCACTGCCTGATCATCAAACCCATGGTTTAGTATCTAGTATTAAGGGTCTAGGTTCCAGTGTCTAGAGTCAAATGTCTAGGTTTTAGGCTGTAGGCTTCAGGGTCTAGAGTGAAGGGTTTAGGGTCTGTAGTTCAGTGCCCAGGGTCAAGGGTCTAGCCACTAGGGTTTAGTATCTAGGATTGAGGGTCTAGGGTCCAGTGTCTAGTGTCCAGTGTCTAGAGTCTAGTGTCTAGGTTTTAGACCGTAGACTTAAGGGTCTAGAGTTACGCATCTGGGTCTGGAGATAAGTGCCCAGGGTCAAGGGTCTAGGGTCTATTGTTTCGTATCTAGGATTAAGGGTCAAGGGTCCAGTGTGTAGTGTCCAGTGTCTGGAGTCTAGTCTCTAGGTTTTAGGCTGTAGGCTTAAGGGTCTAGGTTCTGGAGTTCAGTGCCCAAGATCAAAGCTCTAGTGGCTAGGGTCCAGTGTCTAGGGTTTAAGCTGTAAAATAAAGCGTATAGAGGTAAGGGTCTAGAGATAAGCGTCTAGGGTCTGGAGTTAAGTGCCCACAGTCAATGGGTCTAGCATGTAGGGTTAATATCTAGGATTAAGGGTCCAGTATCTAGGGTTTAGCCTGTAGGCTTAAGGGTCTAGGGTCTGGAGTTCAGTACCCAGGGTCAAGGGTCTAGTGTCTAGGGTTTAGTATCTAGGATTAAGAGTCTAGAGTCCAGTGTCTAGTGTCCAGTGTCCAGAGTCTAGTGTCTAGAGTCTAGGCTGTAGGCTTAAGGGTCTAGAGTTAAGGTTCTAGGGTCTGGAGTTCAGTGCCCACATTCAAGGATCTAGTGTCTATGGTCCAGTGTCTAGGATTTAGGCTGTAGGCTTAAGGGTCTAGAGTCAAGGGTCTAGAGTCTGGAATTAAGTATCTAGGATTAAAGGTTCTAGGTCCAGTGTCTAGAGTTTATGATGTAGGCTTAAGAGTCTAGGGTAAAGCATTTCAAGACTGGAGTTCAGTGACCAGGGTCAACGGTCCAGTGTCTATGATCCAGTGTCTAGGGTGTAGTGTCTAGGGTTTAGACCATAGGTTTAAGGGTCTAGAGTTAAGCTTCTGTGGTCTGGAGGTATGTTCCCAGGGTCAAGGGTCTAGCAACTAGGGTTTAGTATCTAGGATTAAGGGTCTAGGGTACAGTGTCTACTGTCCATTGTCTAGAATCTGGTGTCTATGCTTTAGGCTGTAGGCTTAAGGGTCTAGAGTTACGGGTCTAGGATCTGGAGTTCAGTGGCCAGGGTCAACACTCTAATGTCTAGGGTTTAGTATCTAGGATTAAGGGTCCAGTATCTAGGGCATTGGTATAAGCTTAATGGTCTGGGGTCTGGAGATAAGTGCCCAGGGTCAAGCGTCTAGGGTTTAGTATCTAGTATTAAGGGTCCAGTGTCCAGCATCTAGGGTTTATGATGTAGGATTAAGGATCTAGGGCTAAAGGATCTAGGGTCCACGGTCTAGAGTTAAGGGTGCAGAGTCCGCGGTCTAGGGTTAAGGGTCTAGGGCTAAGTGTCAAGGGTTAAGGCACTAGGGTCAGCGGCCTAGGGTTAAGGGTCGAGTGTTAAGGGTCTAGAGTCCGTGGTCAAGGTTTCCCGGTCAAGGGTGCGCAGTCTAGGGTCCACAGTCTAGGCTGAAGGGTCTAGGGATAAGGGTCTAGGGATAAGGGCCTAGGGTTAAGGTTCTATGTTCCGGGGTCTAAGGTTAAGCGTCTAGGGTTAAGGGTCTAGGGTCCGCGGTCTAGTGTCCTCCGTCTAGGCTTAAGGCTTTAGGAATAAGGCTCTAGGGTTAAGGGTCCAGGGTTAAGGGTCTAGGGTCTGCTGTCTAGGGTTAAAGGTCTAAAGCTAAGGATCTAGTGTTACAGTGCTAGGGTTAAGGAACGAGGGTCCGCGGTCTAGGGTTAAGGGTCTAGGGTTAAAAGTCTAGGGCTACGGTACTAGGGTCTGCGTCCTACGGTTAAGGCTCAAGGGTCCGAGGTCTAGGAATAAGGGTCTAGGAATAAGGGTCTAGGAATAAGGGTCTAGGGTTAAGAGTCTAGGATTAAGAGTCTAGGATTAAGAGTCTAGGATTAAGAGTCTAGGATTCGCGGTCTAGTGTCTGCAATCTAGGGTCCATGGTCTATGGTTCAGGGTCTAGGATCCGTGGTCTAGGCTCCAAGTTCAAGGCTTAAGGGTCTGGGTTAAGGGTCTAGGGTCCACTGTCTAGGGTTAAGGGTGTAGGGTCTGTGGTCTAGGGTTAAGAGTCTAGGGTTAAGGGTTTAGGGTCCGAGGTCTAGGTTCCGAGGTCTAGGGTTAAGGGTCTACGGTTAAGGGTCTAGGGTCTGCTGTCTATGATTAAGGGACTAAGGTTAAGGGTCTAGTGTCCGTGGCCTAGGGTTAAGGGTCTTTGGTTAAGGGTCTAGTGTTAAGGGTGTAGGGTTAAGGGTCTAGGGTGCGCATTCTAGAGTTAAGGGTTTAGGGTAAAGGGTCCAGGGTCAACCATCTAGGGTTAAGGGTGTAGGGGTTAACAGTCTAGGGTTAAGGTATAGGATTAAGAGTCTAGGGTTAAGAGTCTAGGTTTTGCGGTTTAGGTTCTGTGGTCTAAGGTTAACGGTCTAGTGATAAGGGTCTAGGGTTAAGGGTCTTGGGTCTGGGGTCTAGGCTTAAGGATCTACGGCTAAAGGGTTTAGGGTTAAGGATCTACAGTTAAGGGTCTAGGGTCTGCGTTCCATGGTTAAGGGACTAGGGTTAGGGGTCTAGGGTCCGCGGTCTAGGGTTAAGGGTCTAGCGTTCGCGGTCTAGGGTCTGTGGTCTAGTGTCCGCGGTCCAGGCTTAAGGGTTTAGGGATAAGGGTCTAGGGTGAAGGTTCTAGGGTTAAGGGTTTAGGGTCCACCATCTAGGGTTAAGGGTCTAGGGTTAAGGCACTAGGGTTAAGGTTCTAGGGTCCACGGTCTAGGGTTAAGGGTCTAGGGTCCATTGTCTAAAGTTAAGAGTCTAAGGATAAGGGTCTAGGGGTAAGAATCTAAGGTTAAGGTTCTAGGGTCCACGGTCTAGGGTTAAGGGTCTAGGGTCCATGGTCTAGGGTTAAGGGTTTAGGGTTCGCGGTCTAGGATTAAGGGTCTATTGTCCTCTGTCTAGAGTTAGGGGTCTAGGGTTAAGGATCTAGGGCTAAAGGGTCTAGGGTACGTGTTCTAGGGTCCACGGTCTAGGATTAAGGGTCTAGGGTCCGTGGTCTAGTGTCTGCAGTCTAAGCTTAAGGGTTTAGGGTTAAGGGTCTAGAGTTAAGGATCTCAGGTTAAGGTTATAGGGTCCGTGGTCTAGGGTTAAGGGTGTAGGGTCCATGGTCTAGGGTTACGGGTCTAGGGTTAAGGGTCTAGGGTTAAGGGTCTAGGCTTTGCTGTCTAAGGTCCGAGGTCTAGGGTTAATAGTCTAGGGTTAAGGGTCTAGGGTTTGAGGTCTGGGGTCTGCCATCTAGGGTCTGCAGTCTATGGTTAAGGGTCTAGGGTGCTCAGTCTTTTGTCCGTGGTCTAGGGTCCGCGGTGTAGGGTAAAGGGTCCGCTGTCCGCGGTCTAGGATTAAGGGTCTAGTGTTAAGGGTCCAGGGTCCGTGGTGTAGGGTTAAGGGTCTAGGGTCCGCGGTCTAGGGTTAAGGGTCTAGTGTCCGTGGTCTACGGTCTGCAGTCTAGGGTCCGCAGTGTAGGGTAAAGGGTCCGCAGTCCTCGATCTAGGATTAGGGGTCTAGTGTTAAGGGTCCAGGGTCCGTGGTGTAGGGTTAAGGGTCTAGGGTCCGCGGTCTAGGGTTAAGGGTCTAGGGTCCATGGTCTAGGGTCCGCGGTGTAGGTTTAAGGATCTAGGCTTACGGGTCTAGGGTAAAGGGTCTAGAGTCCTCTGTCTAGAGTTAAGGGTATAGGGTTAAGGGTATAGGGTTAAGGGTCTAGGGTCCGCTGTCTAGGGTTAAGGGTCTAGGGTTAAGGGTCTAGGGTTATGGATCTAGGTTTAAGGGTCTAGGGTTAAGGGTCTAGGCTTACGGGTCTAGAGTCCTCTGTCTAGAGTTAAGGGTATAGGGTAATGGGTATAGAGTTAAGGTTCTAGGGTCCGCTCTCTAGGGTTAAGGGTCTAGGGTTAAGGGTCTACGGTACGCTGTCTAGGGTTAAGGGTCTAGGTTAAAGGGTCTAGGGTTATGGGTCTAGGGTTAAGGGTCTAGGGATAAGAGTCTAGGGATAAGGGTCTAGGTTCCGCTATCTAGGTTTAAGGGTCTAGGGTTAAGGGTCTAGGGTCCGCTGTCTAGGGTCCGCTGTCTGGGGTTATGGTTTTAGGGATAAGGGTCTAGGTTTAATGGTCTATGGTTAAGGGTGTAGGGTTAAGGGTCTAGGGTCCACTGTCTAGGGTTAACGGTCTAGGGTTGGCTGTCTAGGCTTAAGGGTCTAGGGTCCACTTTCTAGGGTTAAGGGCCTAGGGTTAAGTGTCTAATGTTAAGCGTCTAGGGTTAAGGGTCTAGGGTCAGCTGTTTATGGTTATGGTTCTAGTGTCTGCTGTCTAGGGTTAAGGGGTCTAGAGTTAAGTGTCTGGGGTCTGCTGTCTAGGTTTAAGGGTCTAGGGTTAAAGGTCTAGTGTTCGCTGTCTAGGGTTAAGGGTCTATGGTTAAGGGTCTAGGGTCCTCTGTCTAGGCTTAAGGGTCTAGTGTTAAGGGTCTAGGGTCCTCTGTCTACAATTAAGGGTCTAGGGTTAAGGGTCTAGGGTCCGCTGTCTAGGGTTAAGTGTCTAGGGTTAAGGGTCTAGGTTTAAGGGTCTAGCGTCTGCTGTTTAGGGTTAAAGGTCTAGGGTTAAGGGTCTAGGGTTCACTCTCTAGGGTTAAGTGTCTAGGGTTAAGGGTCTAGGGTTAAGGGTCTAGGGTCCGCTCTCTAGGTTTAATTGTCTAGGGTTATGGGTCTAGAGTCTGCTGTCTACGGTTAAGGTTCTAGGGTTAAGGGTCTAGGGGCCACTGTCTTGGGTTAAGGGTCTAGGGTTAAGGGTCTACGGTTGGCTGTCTATGCTTAAGGGTCTAGGGTCCTCTGTCTACGGTCTGCTGTCTATGGTTATGAGTCTAGTGTCTGCTGTCTGGTATTAAGGGGTCTAGGGTTAAGGGTCTAGGGTCCGCTGTCTAGGGATAAGGGTCCACTGTCTAGGGTTAAGGGTCTAGGGTTAAGGGTCTAGGGTCCACTGTCTAGGATTAAAGGTCTAGGGTTAAGGGTCTAGGGTCTTCTATCTACGTCTGCTTTCTTGGGTTAAGGAACTAGGTTCCGCTGTCTACAGTTAAGGGTCTAGCATTAAGGATGTACGGTTCGCTGTCTAGGGTTAAGGGTCTAGGGTTAATGGTCGAGGGTCCGCTATCTAGGTCCGCGGTCTAGGGTTAAGGGTCAAGGTTCCGCTGTCTAAGGTCCGCTGTGTAGGGTTAAGGGTCTAGAGTCATGGGTCTAGGGTTATGGGTCTAGGGTCCGCTGTGTAGGGTTAAGGGTCTAGTGTTAAGGGTCTAGGGTTAAGGGTCTAGTGTCCGCTGTCTAGGGTCCGCTGTGTAGGGTTAAGGGTCTAGGGTTAAGGGTCTACTGTTAAGGGTCTAGTATCTGCTGTCTAGGGTTAAGGGTCTAGGGTTAAGGGTCTAGGGTCCGATGTCTAAGTTTAAAGGTCTAGGGAAAAGGGAATGGGGTCTGCTGTCTAGGATTAATGGTCTAGGGTTAAGGGTCTAGGGTCTGCTGTCTAGGATTAAGTGTGTAGGGTAAAAGGTCTAGGGTCCACTGTCTAGGGTCCGCTGTCTAGGGTTACGGGTATAGGGTTAAGGGTCTAGGGTCCGCTGTCTAGCGTTAAGGGACTAGGGTTAAAGGTCTAGGGTTCGCTGTGTAGGGTTAAGCATCTAGGGTTAAGTATCTAGGATCCTCTCTCTTGGGTCTGTGGTTAAGGGTCTAGGGACTGATGTCTATCGTTAAGTGTCTAGGGTCTGCTGTCTAGGGTTAAGGGTCTAGGGTTCTCTATCTAGGGTATGCTATCTACGGTTAAGTGTCTAGGGTCCGCTGTCTAAGGTTAAGGGTCTACCGTCCGCTCTCTAGGATTAAGGGTCTAGGGTGCACTGTCTAGGGTCCGCTGTGTAGGGTTATAGGTCTGGCGTTAAGGGTCTAGGGTCTGCTGTCGAGGGTAAAGTGTCTAGGGTTAAGGATCTAGGGTTAAGGGTCTAGGGTCCGCTGTCTAGGTTTAAGTGTCTAGGGTCTGCTGCCTAGGGTTAAGGGTCTAGGGTCTTCTGTATAGGGTTAAGGGTCTAGGCTTAAGGGTCTAGGGTCCGCTGTCTAGGTTTAAGGGTCTAGGGAAAAGGGTGTATGGTCCGCTGTCTATGATTACTGGTCTAGGGTTAAGGGTCTAGGGTCCGCTGTCTAGGGTTAAGGGTCTAGGTTCTGCTGTCTAGTATTAAGGGTCTGGAGTTAAGGGTCTAGGGTTACGGGTCTAGGGTCCACTGTCTAGGATTAGAGGTCGAGGGTTAAGGGTCTAGGGTTAATGGTCTCGGGTTAAGGGTCTAGGGTAATCTATCTACATCTGCTGTCTAGGGTTAGGAACTAGGTTCCGCTGTCTACGGTTAAGGGTCTAGCGTTAAGGTTGTAGGGTTCGCTGTCTACGGTTTAGGGTACAGGGTTAAGGGTCTAGGGTTAAGGGTCTAGGTTTAAGGGTCTAGCGTCTGCTGTTTAGGGTTAAAGGTCTAGGGTTAAGGGTCTAGGGTTCACTCTCTAGGGTTTAAGTGTCTAGGGTTAAGGGTCTAGGGTTAAGGGTCTAGGGTCCGTTCTCTAAGGTTATGGGTCTAGGGTTAAGGTTCTAGGGTTAAGGGTCTAGGGTTAAGGGTCTAGGGGTTATGGCTCTAGGGTCTGCTGTCTATCGTTAAGGGTTATGGGTCTAGGGTCCGCTGTCTAGGGTTAAGTGTCCTAGGGTCCACTGTCTAGAATTAAGGGTTCTAGGGTTAAGGGTCTAGGACCGCTGTCTATGTTTAAGGGTCTAGGGGAAAAGGGTGTAGGGTCCGCTTTCTAGTATTAATGATCTAGGGTTAAGTGTCTAGGGTCCACTGTCTAGGATTAAGAGTCTAGGGTTAAGGGTCTAGGGTCCTCTGTCTAGTGTTAAGGGTCTAGGTTTAAGGGTCTAAGGTCCTCTATGTCTGCTGTCTAGGGTTTAGAGTCTAGGTTCCGCTGTCTAGGGTTAAGTGTCTAGTGTCTGCTCTATAGGGTTAGAGGTTCTAGGGTTAAGGGTCTAGGGTTAAGGGTCTAGGTTCCACTGTCTAGTGTTAAGGGTCTAGGGTTAAGGATCTAGGGTTAAGGGTCTAGGGTCTGCTGTTTAAGTTTAAGGGTCTATTGTTAAAGGTCTAGGGTCCGCTGTATAGTGTTAAGTGTCTAGGTTTAGTGATCTGTTGTTAAAGGTCCAGGGTTAAGGGTCTAGGTTTTTCTGTCGAGGTCCGCAGTCTACGATTAAGGTCTAGGATCGGCTTTCGAGGGTTAAGGTTCTCGGGTCCGCTGTCTAGGGTCTGCTGTGTAGGGTTATGGGTCTAGGATTAAGGGTCTAGGGTTAAGGATCTAGGGTTAATGATCTAGGGTCAGCTATATAGGGTCAGCTGTCTAGGGTCTGCTGTCTCGGGTTAAGGGTCTAGGGTCTGCTGTCTAGGATTAAGTGTCTAGGGTAAATGGTCTAGGGTCCGCTGTCTAGGGTTACGGGTATCGGGTTAAGTGTCTAGGGTCCGCTGTCTAGGGTGAAGAGTCTAGGGTCAAGGGTCTAGGGTTACGGGTCTAGGGTCCACTGTCTTGGGTTCAAGGTCGACTGTTACGGATTTAAGGTTAAGGGTCTTGGGTTAAGGGTCTGGGGTCCTCTATCTAGGTCCGCTGTCTAGGGTTAAAGGTCTAGGGTCCACTGTCTAAGGTTAAGGGTCTAGGGTTAAGGATTTAGGTTTCCCTGTCTATGGTTAAGGGTCTAGCATTAAGGCTGTACGATTCGCTATCTAGGGTTAAGGGTACAGCATTAAGGGTCTAGGGTTAAGGGTCTAGGGTCCACGATCTATGAATAAGGGTTTAAGGTTAAGGGTCTAGGGCTAACGGGTCTAGGGTTAAGGGTCAAGGGTCCGTGGTCTGGGGTTAAGGGACTGCGGTTCAGGGTCTAGGGTCCGCAGTCTAGGGTTATGGGCCTAGGGTTAAGGGTCTAGGGTCCAATGTGTAGGGTTAAGGGTCTAGGGTCCGCTGTCCTAGGTTTAAGGGTCTAGGGTTTAGGGTCTAGGGTCCTCTCTCTAGGATTATGGTTATAGGGTTAAGGGTATAGGGTTAATGGTCTAGGGTCCGCTGTCTACGTTTAAGGGTCTAGGGTTAAGGGTCTAGTGTCCACTGTGTAGGGTTATGGGTCTAGGGTTAGGGTTTAGGGTTAAGGGTATAGGATTATGGTTCTAGGGTTAAGGGCCTAATATCAATGGCCTAGGGTCTGCTTTCTAGGGTGAGGGTCTAGGGTTAAGGATGTAGGTTCCGCTCTCTAGGGTTAAGTGTCTAGGGTCCGCTGTCTAGGGTAAAGGTTCTAGGGTCCATTGTCTACGGTTTGCTGTCTAGGGTTAAGGGTCTAGGGTTAAGGCTCTAGGGTTCGCTGTCTACGTTTAAGGGTCTAGGGTCCGCTGTCTAGGGTTAAGTGACTAGGGTGCGCTGTGTAGGGTCCATTGTGTAGGGTTAAGTGTCTAGGTTTATGGGTCGAGTGTTATGGGTTGAGGGTCTGCTGTCTAGGGTTAAGTGTCTACGGTTAAGGGTCTAGGGTTAAGGGTCTATGTTCCGCTGTCTAGGGTTAAGGGTCTAGGGTCCCCTGTCTAGGGTTAAGGGTCTAGGGTCCGCTATCTAGGGTTAAGGGTCTAGGGCTAAAGGGTCTAGGGTCCGCGGTCTAGGTTTAAGGGTCTAGGGTTAAGAGTCGAGGGTGAAGGGTCTAGTGTTTGCTGTCTAGGTTTAAGGGTCTACGATTAAGGGTGGAGGGTCCATGGTCTAGGGTTAAGGGTCTAGGGTTAAGGGTCTATATTTAAGGGTCCAGGGTTAATGGTCAAGGGTCCACTGTCTAGGGTTAAGGGTTGAGGGTCTGCTGTCTATGTTTAAGGTTCTAAGTTTAAAAGTCTAGGGTCTGCTGTCTAGGGTTAAGTGTCTAGGGTCTGCTATCTAAGGTTAAGGGTCTAGGCTTAAGGGTCTAGGGTCTGCTGCCTAGGGTTAAATGTTTAGGGTCCTCTGTCTAGTGTAAAGGGTCTAGGGTCCACTGTCTAGGGTCGGCTGTGTAGGGTTATGGGTCTAGCGTTAAGGGTCTAGGGTCCGCAGTGTACGGTTAATGGTCTATGGTCAACTCCTCTACTGTCCGCTGTCTAGGGTTAAGAGCCTAGGGTCCGCTGTCTAGGATTAAGGGTCTAGAGAAAAGGGTGTAGAGTCCGCTGTCTAGGATTAAGGGTCTAGGGTTAAGGTTCTAGGGTCTGTTGTCTAGGTTTAAGGGTCTAGGGTTAAGGGTCTAGGGTCCGTTGTCTAGGGTTAAGGTGTCTAGGGTTAAGGGTCTAGGTTCCGCTGTCTACGTTTAAGGGTCTAGGGTCTGCTGTCTAGGGTTAAGGGTCTAGTGTCCGCTGTCTAGGGTTAAGATCCAGGGTCCGTGGTCTAGGGTTAAGGGTCTAGGGTTAAAGATCTAGGGTTAAGTGTCTAGGTTTAAGGGTCTAGGGTTAAGGGTCAAGGGTCCACTGTCTAGGTTTAAGGTTCTAGGATTACAAGTCTAGGGTCCTCTGTCTAGGCTTAAGTGTCTAAAGTCCGCTGTCTACGATTAATGGTCTGGGGTCTGCTGTCTACTGTTAAGGATCTAGATTTAAGGGTCTAGGGTAAAGGGTCTAGGGTCTGCTGCCTAGGCTTAAGGCTCTAGTTTTAAGTAACTAGGTTCCGCTGTCTACAGTAAAGGGTCTAGCGTTAAGGGTCTAGGGTTTGCTGCCTAGGGTTAAGGGTCTAGGTTCTGCTGTCTAGGGTTAAGGGTCTAGGGTCCGCTATCTATGCTTAAGGGTCTAGGGTTAAGGGTCTAGGGTCTGCTGTCTAGGGTTAAGGGTCCATGTTCCACTGTCTATGGTTAAGGGTCTAGGGTGAATGGTCTATGGTCCCCTGTCTAGGCTTAAGGGTCTAGGATACACTGTCTAGGGTCTGCTGTGTAGGGTTAAGGGTCTAGGGTTATGGGTCTAGGGTCTGCTGTCTACAGTTAAGTGTCTAAGATCCACTGTCTAGGGTCCACTGTGTAGGGTTATGGGTCAAGGGTTAAGGGTCTAGGATCCGCAGTGTACGGTTCAGGGTCTAGGGTGAACTCCTCTGGGGTCCACTGTGTAGCGTTAAGTGTTAAGGTCCACTGTCAAGGTTTAAGGATCTAGGGTCCGCTGTCAAGGTTTAATGGTATGGGGAAAAGGGTGTAGGGTCCGCTGTCTAAGATAAGGGCCTAGGGTCTGCTGTCTAGGGTTAAGGGTTTAGAGTTAAGGGTTTAGGGTTAAGGGTCTAGGGTCTGCTGTCTATTGTTAAGGATCAAGGGTCCGCTGTCTATGGTTAAGGATCTAGGGTTCGCTGTCAAGGTTTAAGGGTCTATGTTTAAAAGTATAGGTTCCGTTGTCTATGGTTAAGGGGTCTAGCGTTAAGGGTCAGGGTTCGTTGTCTAGGGTCAAGGGTACAGGGTTAAGGGTCTAGGGTCTGATGTCTAAGGTTAAGAGTCTAGGGTTAATGGTCTAGGGTCCTTTATCTAGGTTCCGCTGCTTAGGGTTGAGGGTCTAGTGTCCCCTGTTTAGGGTCCGCTCTCTATGGTTATGCGTCTAAGGTCTGTTGTTTAGGGTTAAGGGTCTAGGGTCGGTTTTTTAGGTTTAAGGGTCTAGGGAAAAGGGTGTAGGGTACGCTGTCTAGGGTTAAGGGTCTAGGGTTACGGGTCAAGGGTTAGGGGTCTAGGGTCCCCGGTCTAGGGTTAAGGGTCTAAGTTTAAGGCTCTAGGGTTAAGGAACTAGGGTCTGCTGTGTAGGGTTAAGGGTCTAGGGTTATGGGTCTAGGGTTATGTGTTTAGGGTCTGCTGTCTAGGTTTAAGGGTCTAGGGTCCGCTGTCTACTGTTAAGGGTCTGGGGTCTGCTGTCTACGGTTAAGGTTCTAGGTTTAAGGTTCTAGGTTTAAGGGTCTAGGGTTAAGGGTCTAGGGTCCGCTGTCTAGGGTTAAGTGTCCAGGGTCCGCTGTCTAAGGTTAAGGGCCTAGGGTTAAGTGTCTAAGGTTAAGGGTCTAGGGTTAAGGGTCTAGGTTCCACTGTTAAGGGTCTGCTGTCTAGGGTTAATGGTCTAGGGTCCGCAGTCTAGGGTTAAGGGTCTAGGGTCCGCGGTCAAGTATTAAGGGTCTATGGTTAAGGGTCTAGGGTCCGTGGTCTAGAGTTAAGGGTTTAGTGTTAAGGGTCTAGGGTCCAGGGTCTAGGGTTAAGGTTCTAGGGTTAAGGGTCTAGTGTTAAGGGTCTAGGGTTAAGGGCCTAGGGTTAAGGGTCTAGGGTTAAGGGTCTAGGGTCCACGATCTACGAATAAGGGTCTAAGGTTAAGGGTCTAGGGCTAACGGGTCTAGGGTTAAGGGTCAAGGGTCCGTGGTCTGGGGTTAAGGGACTGCGGTTCAGGGTCTAGGGTCCGCAGTCTAGGGTTCAGGGTCTAGGGCTAAAGGTTCTAGGGTCCACGGTGTCTGGTCCACGGTCTACGGTTAAGGTTCTAGGGTTAAGGTTCAAGGGTCTGTGGTCTAGAGTTAAGGGTCTAGTGTTAAGGGTCTAGGGTCCAAGGTCTATGGTTAAGGGTCTGGGGTCCGCGGTCTAAGATTAAGTGTCTAGTGTCTGCAGTCCAGTGTTAAGGGTCTAGGGTTAATGGTCTAGGGTCTGCAGTCAAGTATTAAGGGTCTAGGGTTAAACGTTTAAGGTTCGCGGCATACGAATAAGGGTCTAGTGTTAAGGGTCGAGGGCTAAAGGGTCTAGGGTTAATAGTCTTGGGTCCGCGGTCTAAGGTTAAGGGTCTAGGGTAAAGGGTCTAGGGTTAAGGGTAAAGGGTCTAGGGTTAAGGGTCAAGGGTCCGTGGTCTAGGGTTAAGGGTCTGGGGTAGAGGGTCTAGGGTCCGCGGTCTAAGATTAAGGGCCTAGGGTCCGCCGTCTAGGGTCTGAGGTCTATGGTAAGAGTCTAAGGTCTGCGGTCTAGGGTTAAGGGTCTAGGGCTAAAGGTTCTAGGGTCCATGGTGTCTGGTCCACGGCATAGGGTTAAAGGTCTAGGTTTAAGGGTCAAGGGTCTGTGGTCTAGAGTTAAGGGTCCAGTGTTAAGGGTCTAGGGTCCAAAATCTAGGGTTAAGGGTCTAGGTTTAAAGGGTTTAGGGTCAATGGTCTAGGGTTAAGGGTCTGAGGTTCAGGGTCTAGGGTCCGCGGTCAAGTATTAAGGGTCTAGGGTTAAGCGTTTAAGGTTTGCAGTCTACGAATAAGGGTCTATTGTTAATGGTCTCGGGTCCGCGGTCTAGGGTTAAGGGCCTAGGATTAAGAGTCAAGGGTCCGTGGGTCTAGGGTTAAGGGTCTGGGGTAGAGGGTCTAGGGCCCGCGGTCTAAGATTAATGGTCTAGGGTCCCTGGTCTAGGGTTAAAGGTCTAGGGTCTGCGGTCTATGGTAAGAGTCTAAGGTCCGCGGTCTAGGGTTAAGGGTCTAGGGTTAAGGGTCCTATGGTCCGCTGTCTAGGGTTAATGGTCTAGGGTTAAGGTTCTAGCTTCCGTAGTCTAGGGTTAAGGGTCTAGGGTCAGCAGTCTAAGGTCCGCGGTCTCAGGTTAAAGATCTAAGGTTAAGGGTCTAGGGTCTGCTGTCTATGGTTAAGAGTCTAAGGTCTGTGGTCTAGATTTAAGGGTCTAGGGTTAAGGGTCCAGAGCTCTCGGTCTAGGGTCCACAGTGTCGTGTCCGCCGTCTATGGTTAAGGGTCTAGGATCCGCAGTCTAGGGTTAAGGGTCTGGGGACAAGGGTCTAGGGTTAAGGGTCTCGTGTCCACGTTCTAGGGGTTAAGGGTCTAAGGTGAAGGGTCTAGGGTCCGCGGTCTACGAATAAGAGTCTAGGGTTAAGGGTCTAGGGCTAAGGGTCTAGGGCTAAGGGTCTAGGGCTAAAGGGTCTACGGCTAAAGGGTCTAGGGTCCACGGTCTAGGGTTAAGGTTCTAGGGTTAAGGGTCTAGGGTTAAATATCTAGTGTTAACGGTCTAGGGTCTGCGGTCTAGGGTTAAGCATCTAGGTTTAAGGGTCTGTGGTCCAATGTCTAGGGTTAAGTGTCTGGGGTTCAGGGTGTAGGGTCCGCAGTCCAGGATTAAGGGTCTGTGGTCTAGGATTAAGGGCCTAGGGTCCGCGGCATAGGGTCCACGGTCTAGAGTTACGAGTCGGGTTAAGGTTCTAGGGTAACAGGTCTAGGGTCTGCTGTCTAGGCTTAAGGGTCTATTGTTAAGGGTCTAGGGTTAAGGGTCTAGCGTCTGCGGTCTAGGGTTAAGAGTCTAGGGTCCCCGTCTAGGGTAAAGGATCTAGAGTTAAGGGTCCAGAGTCCACAATCAAATATTAAGGATCTCGGGTTAAGAGTCTAGGGTTAAGCTTCTAGGGTCCGCGGTCTACGAATAAGGGTCCAGGGTTAAGGGTCTATGGTCCGTGGTCTACGGTTAAGGTTCTGGGGATAAGCTTCTAGGGTTAAGGGTCAAGGGTCCGTGGTCTATAGTTAAGGGTTTAGTGTTAAGGGTCTAGGTTCCACTTCTAGTGTTAAGGGTCTAGGGTCTGCGGTCTAGGGTTAAGGGTTTAGGGTCTGCGGTCTTGGGGTCCGTGGTCTAGGTTTAATGTTCTAGAGTTACGGGTCTAGGGTCTGCGGTCTAGGGTTAAGGGCCTATTGTCCGCAGTCTAGGGTTAAGGATGTAGGGTTAAGGGTCTAGGGTCCGAGGTATAGGGTTAAGGGTCTAGGGTCCGTGGTCTAGGGTTAAAGGGTCTATGGTTAAGAGTCTAGTGTTAATTGTCCAGGGTCCAAGGCCTAGGGTTAAGGGTTTAGGGTTAAGGGTGTGGGGTTCAGGATCTAGGGTCCATGGTCTACGAATAAGGGTCTAGGGTCTGCGGTCCAGGGTTAAGGGTCTGGGGCCCGTGGTCTATGATTAAGGGTCTAGGGTATGCGGTATAGGGTTAATGGCCTTGGGTTAATGTCTAGGGTTAAGGGTCTAGGGTCAGCAGTGCTCTAGGGCCTGCGGTCTAGGGTCCGCAGTCTAGGATTGAAGTTCTAGGGTTAAGGGTCTAGGGTCTGTGGCATATTGTCCATGGTCTAGATTTAAGTGTCTAGGGTTAAGGGTCTATGTTTTAGGGTCTAGGGTTGTGGGTCTAGGGTCTGCGGTCTAGGGTTAAGGGTCTAGTTTTAAGGGTCTAGGGTTCGCGGTCTAGGTTTAAGCATCTATAGTTAAGGGTCCAGGGTCCACGGTCGAGTATTAAGGGTCTAGGGTTAAAGATCTAGGGTTACAGGTCAAGGGTTAAGGGTCAAGGCTCCGGGGTCTAAGGTTAGGGGTCTAGGGTTAAGGGTCTAGGGCTAAAGGGTCTGTGGTTAAGAGTCTAGTGTTAATTGTCCAGAGTCCAAGGTCTAGGGTTCAGGGTTTAGGGTTAAGGGTCTGGGGTTAAGGGTCTAGTGTGTGGCATTAAGTGCCCATTATCAAGGGTGTATGATCTAGCGTCCAGTTTCTAGGGTCTAGTGGCTAGGGTTTCAACTGTAGGTTTAAGGGTGTAGAGTTAAGGGTCTAGGGTCTGGAGTTTAGTGCCTGGTGTCTAGGGTTTATCTTTTAGTGTCTAGGCTTATGTGTGTAGGGTGTAGTGTCTAGGTTTTAGGTTGTGAGCTTCAGTGTGTGCGGTCTGGAGGTAAGTGCCCAGGGTCAATGTTGTAGGGTCTAGGGTTTAGACTGTAGCCTTAACGGTCTAGAGCTACGGGTTCAGGGTCTGGAGTTGAGTATCCAGGTTTAAGGGTCTAGGGTATAGTACCTAGTTTTAAAAGTCTAGGATCCAGTGTCAAGGGTCTACTGTCTAATGTTTAGGATGTAGACTTAAGTGCCGAGGGTCAAGGCCCTAGGGTCTCGTATTTAGTAACTAGGGTTAAGGATATAGGGTAGAGTCTATAGGGTGCAGTGTCTAGGGTTTAGGCTGTAGGCTTAAGGGTCTAGAGTTAAGGGCCTAGGGTCTGGAATTAAGTGCTGAGGCTCAAGGGTCCAGCATCTAGGGTCCAGTGTTTAGGTTTTAGGCTTAAGGGTCTAGGGATTAGTATCTCGGATTAAGGGTCTAGTGTCCAGTGTCTCCAGTCTAGTGTCTAGGTTTTAGGCTGTAGGCTTAAGGATATAGAGTTACAGGTCTAGGGTCTGGAGTTAAGTGCCCAGGCTCAAGGGTCTATGGTCTAGGGCTTAGTATCTAGAGTCCATTGTCTACTGTGTAGGGTCCAGTGTGTAGGGTCTAGGGTTTTGGGTGTATGCTTCAGGGTCCACAGTTACAGTTGTAGGGCCTGGAGTTCAGTGCCCAAGGTCAAGGGTCTAGCATCTAGGGTTTAGTATCTAGGATTAAGGGTCTAGAGTCCAGTGTCTAGTGTCCAGTGTCTAGAGTCTAGTGTCTAGGTTTCAGGCTGAAGGGTTAAAGGACTAGCGTTAAGGGTCTATGGTCTGGAGTTCAGTGCCCAGGGTAAAGGCTCTAGTGTTTAGGGTCCAGTGTCTATGATTTAGGCTGTAGGCTTAATGGTCTAGAGTTAAGGGCCTAGGGTCTGGAGTTAAGTGCCCAGGGTCAAGGGTCTAGGGACTAGGGTTTAGTATCTATGGTCGAGTGTCTGGGGTCTAGGGTCTAGTATCTAGGGTTTACGCTGTAGGCTTAAGGGTCTAGGGTCTGGAGTTAAGTGCCCAGGCTCAAGGGTCTAGCATCTAGGGTCCAGTGTCTAGGTTTTAGGCTGTAGGCTTAAGAGTCCGGGATCTAAGATTTAGTTTCTAGGATTAAGGGTCTAGTGTCCAATGTCTCCAGTGTGTAGTGTCTAGGGTTTAGGTTGTAGGCTTCAGGGTCTACAGTTACAGGTGTAGGGCCTGGAGTTAAGTGCCCAGGGTCTAGGGTTTATCTATAGGCTTAAGAGTCTAGTGTTAAGGGTCTAGGGTGTGGCATTAAGAGCGCAGGCTTAAGGGTTTGGAGTTAGGCATCTGGGATCTGGAGATAAGTGCCCAGGGTCAAGGGTCTAGCGTCTAGGGTTTAGTATCTAGGATTAAGGGTCCAGTGTCCAGTGTCTAGCGTTTATGATGTAGGCTTGAGGGTCTAGGGTTAAGGGTTTTGAGTCTGGTGTTAATTGACCAGGGTCAATGGTCCAGTGTCTATGGTCCAGTGATAAGGGTTTATGCGGTAGGCATCAGGGTCTAGAGGTAAGGGTCTAGAGGTAAGGGTCTAGGGTCTGGAGTTAAGTGACCAGGGTCAATGATCCAGTGTCTGTGGTCCAGTGTCTAGGGTTTAGACCGTAGGCTTAAGGGTCTAGAGTTACACATCTGAGGTCTGGAGATAAGTGCCCAGGTTCAAGGCTCTAGCGTCGAGGGTTTAGTATCAAGGATGAAGGGTCTATATTCTAGTGTCTAGTGCCCAATGTCTAGAGTCAAATGTACAGGTTTTAGGCTGTAGGCTTAAGGGTCTAGGGTTAAGAGTCTAGGGTCTGGAATTAAGTGCCCGGAATTAAGGGTCCAGTGTCAAGGCTCCCCTGTCTACGCTTTAGGCTGTAGGGTTAAAGGTCTAGAGTTATTCACCTAGAGTATTGAATTAAGTGCCCAGGGTCAAGGCTCTAGTGTCTACGGTCCAGTATTTATGGTTGAGTGTCTAGGCTTTAGGCTGTAGGCTAAAGGGTGTAGAGTTACGGATCTATGGTCTGGAATTAAGTGCTGAGGCTCAAGGGTCTAGCGTCTAGGGTCCAGTGTCTACGTTGTAGGCTGTAGGCTTAAGGGTCTAGGGATTAGTATCTAGGATTAAGGGTCTAGTGTCCAGTGTCTCCAGTCTAGTGTCTAGGTTTTAGGCTATAGGCTTAAGGATATAGACTTACAGATCTAGGATGTGGAGTTAAGTTCCCAGGGTCAAGGGTCGAGGGACTAGGGTTTAGTATCTATGGTCGAGTGTCTGGGGTCTAGTATCTAGGGTTTATGCTGTAGGCTTGAGGGTCTAGGGTCTGGAGTTAAGTGCCCAGAGTCTAGGGTTTAGTATCCAGGGTCCAGGGTTTTGGCTGTAGGCTTAAGGGTCTAAAGTTATGGGTGTAGGGCCTGGAGTTAAGTGCCCGGGGTCTAGTGTCTAGGGTTTAGATAAAGGCTTAAGAGCCTAGTGTTAAGGGTCTAGGGTGTGGCATTAAGTGCCCAAGATCAAGGGTCTATGATCTAGCATCCAGTGTCTATGGTCCAGTTTCTAGGGTCTATTGTCTAGGGTTTAGGCTGTAGGCTTAAGGGTCTAGGGTCTGGAGTTAAGTGCCCAGGCTCAAGGGTCTAGCTTCTAGGGTTCAGTGTCTAGGTTTTCGGCTGTAGGCTTAAGAGTCTATGGTAAAGGGTCTAGGGTCTAAGGTTTAGTATCTAGGCTTAAGGGTCTAGTGTCCGATGTCTCCAGTCTAGTGTCTAGGGTTTAGGCTGTAGGCTACAGAACCTACAGCTACAGTTGTAGGATCTGGACTTACGTGCCCAGGGTCTAGGGCTTATCTATAGGCTTAAGAGTCTAGTGTTAAGGGTCTAGGGTGTGACATTCAGTGCCCAAGATCAAGGGTGTATGATCTAGCGTCCAGTGTCTATGGTCCAGTTTCTATGGTCAAGTGTCTAGGCTTTAGGCTGTAGGCTTAAGGGTCTAGAGTTAAGGGCCTAAGGTCTGGAATTAAGTGCTGAGGCTCAAGGGTCTAGCATCTAGGGTCCAGTGTCTAGGTTTTAGGCTGTAGGCTTAAGAGTCCAGGGTCTAAGGCTTAGTATCTAGGATTAAGGGTCTAGTGTCCAGTGTCTCCAGCCTAATGTCTAGGTTTAAGGTGTAGGCTTAACGATATAGAGTTATGGATCTAGGGTTTGGAGTTAAGTGCCCAGGGTCAAGGGTCTATGGTCTAGGGCTTAGTATCTAGGGTCCATTGTCTACTGTGTAGGGTCCAGTGTGTAGTGTCTAGGGTTTTGGGTGTAGCCTTCAGAGTCTACAGTTACAGGTGTAGGGCCTGGAGTTAAGTGCCCAGGGTCTAGTGTCTAGGGTTTATATAAAGGCTTAAGAGTCTAGTGTTAAGGGTCTAGGGTGTGGCATTAAGTGCCCAAGATCAATGGGTGTATGATCTAGCGTTCAGTGTCTATGGTCCAGTTTCTAGGGTCGAGTGTCTGGGCTTTAGGCTGTAGGCTTAAGGGTCTAGAGTTAAGGGCCTAGGGTATGGAGGTAAGTGCCCAGGATTAAGGGTCCAGTGTCAAGGCTCCACTGTCTAGGGTTTAGGCTGTAGGGTTAAGAGTCTAGAGGTATGCATCTAGGGTATCGAAATAAGTGTCCAGGGTCAAGGCTCTAGTGTCTACGGTCCAGTGTCTAGGATCTAGTGTCTAGGCTTTAGGCTGTAGGCTAAAGGGTGTAGAATTACGGATCTATGGTCTGGAATTATGTGCTGAGGCTCAAGGGTCTAGCGTCTAGGGTCCAGTGTCTAGGTTGTAGGCTTAAGGGTCTAGGGATTAGTACCTAGGATTAAGGGTCTAGTGTCCAGTGTCTCCAGTCTAGTGTCTAGGTTTTAGGCTGTAGGCTTAAGGATATAGAGTTATGGATCTAGGGTTTGGAGTTAAGTTCCCAGGGTCTAGGGACTAGGGTTTAGTATCCAGGGTCCATTGTCTAGGGTCCTGGGATTAGGCTGTAGGCTTAAGGGTCCAGGGTCTGGAGTTAAATGCCCAGGCTCAAGGGTCCAGCATCTAGGGTCCAGTGTCTAGGTTGTAGGCTGTAGGCTTAAGGATATAGAGTTACGGATCTAGGGTGTGGAGTTAATTTCCCAGGGTCAAGGGTGGAGGGACTAGGGTTTACTATCTAGGGTCGAGTGTCTGGGGTCTTGGATCTAGTATCTAGGGTTTAGGCTGTAGGCTTAAGGGTCTAGGGTCTAGAGTTCAGTGCCCAGGGTCTAGGGACTAGGGTTTTGTATCCAAGGCCGAGGGTCCAGGTTTTAGGCTGTAGACTTAAGAGTCCAGGGTCTAGGATTTAGTATCTAGGATTAATGGTCTTGTGTCCAATGTTTAGAGTCTAGAGTCTAGGTTTTAGGCTGTAGGCTTCAGGATAGAGAGTTACGGCTCTAGGGTCTGGAGGATCCCCTACAGTAGGTTCTACAAGAACACATCCAGCTAGCTTTGGAATGTCTCCAAAGAAGGAGATTCCACAACCTCTCCGGGCAGCCTGTCCCAGGCCTCTGTCACCCTCACAGGAAAGAAGTTGTTCCTCATGTTCAGTTTGACTCTCCTGGGCTCCAGCTTGTGCCCATTGCCCCTTGTCCTGTCACTGGACAGCACTGAGAAGAGTCTGGTCCCCTCCTCCTCCCACCCCCTCTAGATATTGACCAGCACTCATGAGATCCCCACTCAGTCTCCTCCTCTCCACATGAACAGCCCCAGCTCTCCCAGCCTTTCCTCACCAGCAGATGCTCCAGTCCCTTCAGCATCTCTGCGCACCTGGGCTGGACTCTCTCCAGTAGCTCCTTGTCCCTCCTGAACTGGGAGCCCAGAAACACACACGGTTCTCCAGATGGGGTCTCACCAGGGCAGAGGGGCAGAACAACCTCCCTGACCTGCTGGCCACACTCTTCTTCATGCCCTCAGGATGGCACTGGTCTGGTGGCCAGAAAGGCAGCCTTTTCACCTTTTTAGCAGCCAAATCTAAGTTTAGCAGGTGAGGTGCTGCTCAGCTGTAATCAATCATTTCATTAACAGGTCCAGAACTAACCCAGCTGAGCTTGGACTTACTGGTCTTTCCCAATTAGCCAATTGCTCTGCTGCTCCCAGTTTATCAGCTTAAGGGTCTATGCTTAAGGGTCTAGATTCTGGACTTAAGCACTCAGGGTCTAGGGTCAAGAATGTAATATCTATGATCTATGAATAAGGGCCAAGCAAGAGAGTAGGGTTAATTTTCTCGAGTAAGATGTCTAGAGTAAAAGGTCTAGGATTAAGGCTCCAGAGTCTAGGGTTTAGTATCTAGGGTTAATGGTCTAGATTCCAGTGTCTAGGATCTAGTGTCAATGGTTTAGGCTGTAGGCTTAAGTGTCTAGGGTTACGGGTCTAGCATCTGGAGTTAAATGTCGAGGGTCAAGGGTCTTACATCTAGGGTCCAGTGTCTTGGATTTAGGCTGTAGGCTAAAGGGTCTGGAGTTAAGGGTCTAGGGTCTGGAGTTCAGTACCCAAGGTCAAGGCTCTAGTGTCCATGGTCCAGTATCTAGGGTTTAGGCTGTAGGCTTAAGGGTCTAGAGTTCAGGGCCTAGGGTCTGGAGCTACGTGACCAGGGTCAGCGGTCCAGTGTCTAGGGTGTAGTGTCTCGGGTTTAGACCATAGGCTTAAGGGTCTAGGTTAAGCGTTTTGAGTCTGGAGTTAAGTGACCAGGATCAACGGTCAAGTGTCTATGGTCCAGTGCCTAGGGTGTAGTCTCTAGGATGTAGTGTCTAGGGTTTACATCACAGGCTTAAGGGTCTAGAGTTAGGTGTCTGGGGTCTGGAGATAAGTGACGAGGTTCAAGGGTCTAGCATGTAGGGTTTAGTATCTAGGATTAAAGGTCCAGTGTCAAGTGTCTAGTATCCAGTGTCTAGAGTCTAGTGTCTAGGTTCTAGATTGTAGGCTTAAGGGTCTAGAGTTAAGGGTCTAGGGTATGGAGTTCAGTAGCCAGGGTGAAGTGTCTAGAGTTTAGTACCTAGGATTAAGGGTCTAGTGTCCAGTGTCTATGGTTTATGATGTAGGCTTAAGGGTCTGGGGTTCAGGGTTTCAAGTCTGGAGTTAAGTGACCAGGGTCAACCATCCAGTGTCTATGGTCCAGCGTCTAGGGTGTAGTGTCTAGGGCTTAGACCATAGACTTAAGGGTCTAGAGTTAGGTGTCTGGGGTCTGGAGATAAGAGCCCAGGGTCAAGGGTCTAGTGTCTAGGCTTTAGTATCTAGGATTAAGGGTCTAGGTTCCAGTGTCTACGGTCCAGTGTCTAGAGTCTAGTGTCTAGGTTTTAGGCTGTAGGCTTAAGGGTCTAGAGTGAAGGGTTTAGAGTCTGGAGTTAAGTGCCCAGGGTCAAGGGTCCAGCATCAAGGGTTTAGTATCTAGGATTAAGGATCTATGATCCAGTGTCTAGTGTCCATCGTCTAGAGTCAAGTGTGTAGGTTTCAGACTGTCTGCTTAAGGGCCTAGAGTATAAGGATCTAAGGTCTGGAATTCTGTGCCCAGGGTCAAGGATCTAGTGTATAGGGTTTAATATCTAGAACTAAGGGTCCAGTGTCCAGAGTCTAGGGTTTATGATGTAGGCTTAAGGGTCTAGGGTTAAAGGTTTTGAGTCTGGAGTTAAGTGACCAGGGTGAACGGTCCAGTGTCTATGGTCCAGTGTCTAGGACATAGAGTCTAGGGTATAGTGTCTAGGGTTTAGACTGTAGGCTTAAGGGTCTAGCGTTATGTGTCTGGGGTCTGGAGAGAAGTCCCAGGGTCAAGGGTCTAACGTCTAGGGTTTCGTATCTAGGATTAAAAGGGCCCAGTGTCCAGTGTCTAGGGTGTACTGTCTAGGTTTTAGACTGCAGGCTTAAGGGTGTAGATTTAGGCGTCTGGGGTCTGGAGACAAGTGAACAGGGTCAAGGGTCTAGTGTCTAGGTTTTAGTATCTAGGATTAAGGGTTCAATGTCCAGTGTCTTGGGTTTTTGATGTAGGCTTATGGGTCTAGGGTCTGGCGTTAAGTGCCCAGGGTCAAGGGTCTAGCATCGAGGGTTTAGTATCTCGGATTAAGCACGTGGCAGCGCAGAGCAGAGAGCAGCAGCGTCACTGGCAGTGGTGAGAGCTGCTCCTTTAATTACTGATGATTAGAGAAGGGGTCGGGCTTCCCGGAGACGGAGAAGCCGGAGCAGAGCAAGGAGACCCGAGTCTGAGCAGGAATCCTGCGAGGAACAGGAAGGCTGACGTGGTGGGGGGCGTGGCTGAGAACAGCAGCAAGGTTTAAAAGCGGCCATCTTGGCAGCTCCCTCAGAGCACGCTGCAGCGCAGAGCGGAGAGCGGCAGCGGCTTTCACAGGAAGTGGCCCGAGGGTGGAGAGCACGAGGGCACGCAGAGAGCGGCGTGAGTGGAGGCAGGGAGCAGAGAACACCGGTAGCTTTCTCTAGCATGGTCACAACACGCCCTAAAACCGTATTGAAAAAGGATGTGGGAACTCAGACGGAGTTTCTGAGCAGGCACACAGCTGTGCAGGTCTCTGGCTGCAGCGAATGCCTGAGCTTGGCACTGGTACCGGAGTGAGCCAGTGGCACCGCGTGTGTGCGGTGTGAGCAAATAAATGATCTCCTTAGGCAGGTGGTTAAACTGACGGAGGAGGTTGAAAGACTAAGAAGTATCAGAGAATGTGAGAGAGAAATAGATTGGTGGAAGCAAACCCTGAGGCAAGGGCAGAAGGAAGAGGTTCTAGAACAAGTGATGGATCCCCTCCCCTCCTGTCATCAGACAGAAGGAGAGAACTTTGGAGACATGGAGGAATGGAGGGAGGTCCGTCCTTGGAGAGGCAAGCAAAAACCCTCCCAACCCCCTCTGCCCTCCAAATTGCCCTTGAAGAATAGGTATGAGGCTTTGGAACTTCAAGGACAGGAAAATGAAGTTGGAGTGATAGATCTGTCTAGTGAAGCACCAAGGACTTGTCACTCAGCTCCACGCCTTAGGACTTCTTCAACTAGGAAGGAAAGGAGGGTAATTGTGGTGGGTGACTCCCTTCTGAGGGGAACAGAAGGGCCTATCTGTCGACCAGACCCATCGCACAGGGAGGTCTGCTGCCTCTCTGGGGCTTGGGTTAGAGATGTTAAAAGGAAACTCCCTAATCTTGTAAATTCCTGCGATTACTACCCACTGCTGATTTTTCAGGTTGACAGTGACGACATTATTACAAGAAATGTAAGGGCAATGAAGAGAGACTTCAGGGCCCTGGGATGGCTAATTAGGGGGTCTGGAGTGCAAGTAGTGTTTGCCTCCATACCTCCTGTAAGAATGGGTGGAGAGGTAAACAGGAAGAGTTTACTGATCATTGAATGGCTACAAGAGACTGATGCCAAAGGCAGGGCTTTGGTTTTTTTGATCATGGGCTGCTATATGAGACACCTGGCCTGATGGTGGCAGGTGGGATGCACCTGTCCCAGAGGGGGAAAAGGCTTTTGGGGCAGGACTTAGCAGTGCTCATTGAGAGGGCTTTAAACTAGATGTGAAGGGGGAAGGGGAGAAAACTGGGTCTGCTAGAGACAAGCCCAAGAGGAACATACCAGGGCCTGAAGGAAGGTGGTCTAAGGAGGATTTGGTCCCACCAGTGTGCTCTGCTGGCTTCCTGAAATGCCTGTACACCAATGCATGCAGCATGGGGAATAAACAGGAAGAGTTAGAGGTCTGTGTGTGGTCTAAGGGTTATGATCTGGTAGCAATAACAGAGACATGGAGGGACAGCTCACATGACTGGAATGTGGCCATGGATGGCTATGTGCTTTTTAGGAAAGATCGGTTGGTGAAGCGAGGTGGTGGAGTTGCTCTTTATGTGAGAGAGCAACTAGAATGTATTGAGTTTTGTGCAGGGGCTGATGAGGGGCAAGTTGAAAGTCTGTGGGTAAGAATTAAAGGGCAGGCTGGTATGGGTGATACAGTTGTGGGGGTCTACTACAGACCTCCTGATCAAGATGAAGAAGTTGATGAGGCTTTCTACAGGCAGCTGAAAGCAGCCTCACAACTACAGTCCTTGGTCCTCATGGGAGATTTTAACTACCCCGATATCTGCTGGAAGACTTACACAGCCAGCCTTTCACAGTCTAGGAGGTTCCTCCAGTGCAATGATGACAACTTCTTAATGCAAATGGTGGACAAGCCGACTAGAAGAGGAGTGCTGCTGGATCTTGTGCTCACCAACAAGGAGGGCCTTGTTGAAGCAGTGGTGGTCAATGGCAGCCTTGGCTGCAGTGACCACAAGATGGTGGAGTTCAGGATCCTGTGTGGGAGGAACAGAATACCCAGCAGGACCAGAACCCTGGACTTCCACAGAGCAAACTTCGGCCTCCTCAATCAATTGTTAAGGGAAGTCCCATGGGACAGGGTGCTAGAAGGTAAAGGGGCTCAAGACAGCTGGTCAACATTCAAGGACCACTTCTTGCAAGTACAGGATCAGTGTGTCCCAATGGGTAGAAAATCTAGTAAGGGAGCTAGGAGACCAGCGTGGTTAAAAAAGGAACTGCTGGGCAAACTCAAGTGGAAAAGGAAAATCTATAGATCATGGAAGGAGGGGCTGGTGACTTGGGAGGAATATAGGACTGTTGTCAGAGAATGCAGGGAGGCAACTAGGAAAGCTAAGGCCTCCTTGGAACTTAACCTTGCAAGTCGGGTTAAGGATAATAGAAAGGACTCTTTCAAATACATAGCCAACAAAACTAACACCAGAGGCAATATAGGCCCACTGTTGAATGAGGTGGGTGCCCTGGTGACAGAGGATATAAAGAAGGCAGAGGTGCTGAATGCCTTCTTTGCCTCTGTCTTTACTCCTGAAGGCTTTCCCCATGAGCCCCAGTTTCATATAGCCCCAGAAGAAGTCAAGATAAAGGAGGAGTTTGCTAAGGTAGATGAGGATTGGGTTAGGGATCAGTTGAGTAATCTGGACATCCATAAATCGATGGGTCCGGATGAAATGCATCCAAGGGTGCTGAGGGAGCTGGCGGAGGTCATTGCTAGTCCACTCTCCATCATCTTGGGTAAGTCATGGGTAACAGGAGAGGTGCCTGAGGACTAGAGGATAGCAAATGTCACTCCAGTCTACAAGAAGGGCAAGAAGGAGGACCCAGGTAACTATAGACCGGTCAGCCTCACCTCCATCCCTGGAAAGTATCTCTAGGCATATCAAGGAGATGGGGGTCATCAAGAGCAGTCAACATGGTTTTACCAAGGGTAAGTCATGTTTGACTAACCTCATAGCCTTCTATGAGGAAATTACTAGGTGGATAGATGATGGTAGAGCGGTAGATGTGGTCTATCTTGATTTCAGTCAAGCATTTGACACCGTCTCCCACTGCATCCTTGTAGATAAGTTGATCAAGTATGGGTTTGATGATCAGGCAGTGAGGTGGATCAAGAACTGGTTGAAAGGAAGAAGTCAGAGAGTTGTAGTCAATGAGGCAGAATCTAGTTGGAGGCCTGTGACTAGTGGAGTCCCTCAGGGGTTGGTACTGGGACCAGTGTTGTTCAACATCTTCATCAACGACCTGGATGAGGGTACAGAATGTACCCTCAGCAAGTTTGCTGATGACACCAAGCTGGGAGGAGTGGATGACACACCAGAAGGCTGTGCTGCCATTCAGAGAGACCTAGACAGGCTGGAGACTTGGGCGGGGAAAAACCTGATGAAGTTCAACAAGGGCAAGTGTAGAGTTTTGCATTTGGGGAAGAAAAACACCATGTACCAGTACAGGTTGGGGGCTGACCTGCTTGAGAGCAGTTGTCACCGTTTGACTCAGGTCCGACAACAATGCTCTTGATCCCCTCCCCCCCCCACCCAGGTAGGGAAGGGGAGAGAGAAAAAGAGAGAGGCTTGGCTGGATTGAAAACTAAACTACACAGCTTTAATTAAAACACTAATGAATCATACAAGAAAATATATACAATTATATACAAATATATTCAGATATGGGCAAAAGCCTCTCGCCTCCCCCCACCCCCAGCAACTCCCACAGCACTCCCCTGAACTGGCAAGAGTCCCGAGGAATCCCGGAGCTGCTGCTGGAGAAAGCTGAGAGTTATGAGGGTCAGGAGAGCTCGAGCCTAAGGGTCGACGGTGATGGACGAACAGGGTCCTCCCCGGACGCCGGCCATGGACGGAAGAGAAGGCGAGAAGTAGAAGGAAGCTGTCTTCTATGATCTCTGACCTTCCTTTGAGCTTACGTAGATATATGGAATGGAATATCTTTGGCCAATTTTGCTGTCTGTCTAACTCAGCCTCCCACGGGGGAGTCAGAGATCTCCCCATAGTGTCTGAGCCGGCGGAGTGAAGGTGTAACCTTGAAACCTCAGTAGTTAGAAAAACATTCCACTGTCTTATCAGCCTAGCAGAACACACAGTTGCTAGTTAAAAGAAAGTTTACTGAAGGAAAAAAAAAAAAAAATCAGTGAAAAGAAAAATTGGCTTAATCCTGGCTCAAACCAGGACAGCAGTGTAGGTGAAAGGGACCTGGGGGTCCTGGTAGACAAGAGGATGACCATGAGCCAGCAGTGTGCACTTGTGGCTAAGAAGGCCAATGGCATCCTAGAGTGCATTAGAAAGGGTGTGGTTAGTAGATCAAGAGAGGTTCTCCTCCCCGTCTATTCTGTATTGGTGAGGCCACATCTGGAGTATTGTGTCCAGTTCTGGGCCCCTCAGTTCAGGAAGGACAGGGAAGTGCTTGAAAGAGTCCAGCGCAGAGCCACAAAGATGATTAAGAGAGTGGAACATCTCCCTTATGAGGAAAGGCTGAGGGAGCTGGGTCTCTTTAGTTTGGAGAAAAGAAGACTGAGGGGTGACCTCATCAATGTTTACAAATACGTAAAGGGTGAGTGTCAAGAAGATGGAGTTAAGCTTTTTTCAGTGATGACCAGCAATAGGACAAGGAGTAATGGATACAAATTGGAGCACAGGAGGTTTAAGGTGAATATCAGAAGAAAAATTTTTTACTGTGAGAGTGACAGAGCACTGGAACAGGCTGCCTAGAGAGGTTGTGGAGTCTTCTTCACTGGAGACATTCAAAACCCGCCTGGACGCATTCCTGTGTGATGTACTCTAGGTGACCCTGCTCTGGCAGGGGGGTTGGACTAGATGATCTTTCGAGGTCCCTTCCAACCCCTATGATTCTATGATTCTATGATTAAGGGTCTAGGGTCCAGTGTCCAGTACCTAGAGTCTAGTGTCTAGGTCTTCGGCTGTAGGCGTAAGGGTCTAGAGTTCAAGGTCTAGGGTCTGGAGTTCAGTGCCGAGGGTCAAGGGTCTAGTGTCTAGGGTCCAGTATCTAGGATTAAGGGTCCAGTGTCCAGTGTCTAGGGTTTTGACTGTAGGCTTAAAATCTAGAGTTTAAGGGTCTAGGGTCGGGAGTTCAGTGCCCAGAGTCAAGGGTCTAGCGTATAGGGTTTAGTATATAGGATTAAGGGTCTCGGGTCCAGTGTCTAGAGTCCAGTGTCTAGAGTGTACTGTCTAGGTTTTAGACTGCAGGCTTAAGGGTCTAGAGTTAGGTGTCTGGGTTCTGGAGATAAATAAACAGGGTCAAGGGTCTAGTGTGTAGAGTTTAGTATCTAAGATTAAGGGTTCAGTGTCCAGTGTCTAGGGTTTATGATGTAGGCTTAAGGGTCTAGGGTTAACTGTTTCAAGTCTGGAGTTAAGTGCCCAGGGTCAACAGTCCATTGTCTCTTGTCCAGTGTCTATGGTGTAGTGTCTAGGCTTTAGACCTTAGGCTTAAGGGTCTAGAGTTACACATCTGGGGTCTGGAGATAAGTGCCCAAGTTTAAGGGTCTAGCGTCTAGGGTTTAGTATCTAGGATTAAGGGTCTAGGGTCCAATGTCTAGTGTCCAGTGTCGAGTCTAGTCTCTACTTTTTAAGCTGTAAGCATAAGGGTCTTGAGTTAAGGGTCTAGGGTCAAGAGTTCAGTACCGAGGGTCTAGGCTTTAGTGCGAAGGATCCAGTGTCTAGGCTTTAGGCTATAGGTTTAAGGGTCTAGAGTCCAGGATCTACAGTCAGGGGTCTATCGTCAAGGGTCTAGAGTCAAGGGTTTAGACTCAAGGGTCTGCAGTTAACTGACCAGGGTCAAGGGTCTAACATCTAAGGTTTAGTATCTAGGATTAAGGGCCCAGTGTACAGTGTCTACAGTTCATGATGCAGGCTAACTTTCTAGGGTAAAGGGTCTACGGTTAAGCGTCTAGGGTTAAGGGTCTTGTGTCCGCAGTATAGGGTCCTCCGTGTAGGATTAAGGGTCTCTGGTCCGCAGTCTAGGGTTAAGGGTCTCGTGTGAAGGGTCTAGGTTCCGCAGTCTAGAGAAAGGGTCTAGGGTTAATGGTCTAGGGTCCGAGGTTTAAGGTTCACGGTCTAGGGTTAAGGGTCTACCTTTAGCATCTAGGGTCCGCGGTTTAGGGATAAGGGTCTAGTGTTAAGGGTCTAGGCTCCCCGGTCTAGGGTCCATGGTCTACGAATAAGGGTCTAGGGCTAAGGGGTCTAGGGCTAATGGGTCTAGGGCTAAGAATATAGGGTCCGGGGTCTAGAGTCCGTGGTCTAGGTTTAAGGATCTAAGGTCCGCTGTCTAGGGTCCGCGTTCTAGGATTAAGAGTCTCGGGTCCACGGTCTAGGGTTAAGGTTGTAAGGTTAAGGGTCTAGGGTCCGCAGTCAATGGATAAAGGTCTGTGGATAAGGGTCTAGTGTTAACGGCCTAGGGTTAAGGGCCTAGGGTTAAGGGTGTAGGTTCCGTGGTTTAGGGTTCCGGGTCTAGGGTCCGCAGTCTAGGATTACGGGTCTCAGGTCTGCGGTCTAGGGTTAAGGGTCTAAGGTCCTAGGTCTATGGCTAAGGTTCTAGGGTCCGCGTTCTAGGGTTAAGGATCTAGGGCTAAAGGGTCTAGTGTCCACGGTCTTGGGCTCCAGCGTCTAGGCTTAAGGCTTTATAGTTTAGCATCTAGTCTTAAGGTCTAGGGTTGAGAGCTTTGCGTCTAGGATGAACGGTCTATGGTATAGAGTGTAGCGTCTGGGGTGAAGCATATACGGTCTACGTTGAAGGATCTAGGGTCTACGGTGTAGGATCTAGGATTAATGGACTACCGTCTGGACTTAGCGTCTAGGGTTAAAGGATTATCGAGAAGCGTAT
>NC_067289.1:0-16935 GCF_020740795.1 Apus apus | reverse complement strand
ACCTTAATCCTAGATACTGAAACCCTAGACCCGAGACGCTTCTCTATAATCCTTTAACCCTAGACGCTAAGTCCAGACGGTAGTCCATTAATCCTAGATCCTACACCGTAGACCCTAGATCCTTAAACGTAGACCGTATAGGCTTCACCCCAGACGCTACACTCTATACCATAGACCGTTCATCCTAGACGCAAAGCTCTCAACCCTAGACCTTAAGACTAGATGCTAAACTATAAAGCCTTAAGCCTAGACGCTGGAGCCTTAATCCTAGATACTAAACCCTAGACCCGAGACGCTTCTCTATAATCCTTTAACCCTAGACGCTAAGTCCAGACGGTAGTCCATTAATCCTAGATCCTACACCGTAGACCCTAGATCCTTAAACGTAGACCGTATAGGCTTCACCCCAGACGCTACACTCTATACCATAGACCGTTCATCCTAGACGCAAAGCTCTCAACCCTAGACCTTAAGACTAGATGCTAAACTATAAAGCCTTAAGCCTAGACGCTGGAGCCTTAATCCTAGATACTAAACCCTAGACCCGAGACGCTTCTCTATAATCCTTTAACCCTAGACGCTAAGTCCAGACGGTAGTCCATTAATCCTAGATCCTACACCGTAGACCCTAGATCCTTAAACGTAGACCGTATATGCTTCACCCCAGACGCTACACTCTATACCATAGACCGTTCATCCTAGACGCAAAGCTCTCAACCCTAGACCTTAAGACTAGATGCTAAACTATAAAGCCTTAAGCCTAGACGCTGGAGCCTTAATCCTAGATACTAAACCCTAGACCCGAGACGCTTCTCTATAATCCTTTAACCCTAGACGCTAAGTCCAGACGGTAGTCCATTAATCCTAGATCCTACACCGTAGACCCTAGATCCTTAAACGTAGACCGTATAGGCTTCACCCCAGACGCTACACTCTATACCATAGACCGTTCATCCTAGACGCAAAGCTCTCAACCCTAGACCTTAAGACTAGATGCTAAACTATAAAGCCTTAAGCCTAGACGCTGGAGCCTTAATCCTAGATACTAAACCCTAGACCCGAGACGCTTCTCTATAATCCTTTAACCCTAGACGCTAAGTCCAGACGGTAGTCCATTAATCCTAGATCCTACACCGTAGACCCTAGATCCTTAAACGTAGACCGTATATGCTTCACCCCAGACGCTACACTCTATACCATAGACCGTTCATCCTAGACGCAAAGCTCTCAACCCTAGACCTTAAGACTAGATGCTAAGCTATAAAGCCTTAAGCCTAGACGCTGGAGCCTTAATCCTAGATACTAAACCCTAGACCCGAGACGCTTCTCTATAATCCTTTAACCCTAGACGCTAAGTCCAGACGGTAGTCCATTAATCCTAGATCCTACACCGTAGACCCTAGATCCTTAAACGTAGACCGTATATGCTTCACCCCAGACGCTACACTCTATACCATAGACCGTTCATCCTAGACGCAAAGCTCTCAACCCTAGACCTTAAGACTAGATGCTAAGCTATAAAGCCTTAAGCCTAGACGCTGGAGCCTTAATCCTAGATACTAAACCCTAGACCCGAGACGCTTCTCTATAATCCTTTAACCCTAGACGCTAAGTCCAGACGGTAGTCCATTAATCCTAGATCCTACACCGTAGACCCTAGATCCTTAAACGTAGACCGTATATGCTTCACCCCAGACGCTACACTCTATACCATAGACCGTTCATCCTAGACGCAAAGCTCTCAACCCTAGACCTTAAGACTAGATGCTAAGCTATAAAGCCTTAAGCCTAGACGCTGGAGCCTTAATCCTAGATACTAAACCCTAGACCCGAGACGCTTCTCTATAATCCTTTAACCCTAGACGCTAAGTCCAGACGGTAGTCCATTAATCCTAGATCCTACACCGTAGACCCTAGATCCTTAAACGTAGACCGTATATGCTTCACCCCAGACGCTACACTCTATACCATAGACCGTTCATCCTAGACGCAAAGCTCTCAACCCTAGACCTTAAGACTAGATGCTAAGCTATAAAGCCTTAAGCCTAGACGCTGGAGCCTTAATCCTAGATACTAAACCCTAGACCCGAGACGCTTCTCTATAATCCTTTAACCCTAGACGCTAAGTCCAGACGGTAGTCCATTAATCCTAGATCCTACACCGTAGACCCTAGATCCTTAAACGTAGACCGTATATGCTTCACCCCAGACGCTACACTCTATACCATAGACCGTTCATCCTAGACGCAAAGCTCTCAACCCTAGACCTTAAGACTAGATGCTAAGCTATAAAGCCTTAAGCCTAGACGCTGGAGCCTTAATCCTAGATACTAAACCCTAGACCCGAGACGCTTCTCTATAATCCTTTAACCCTAGACGCTAAGTCCAGACGGTAGTCCATTAATCCTAGATCCTACACCGTAGACCCTAGATCCTTAAACGTAGACCGTATATGCTTCACCCCAGACGCTACACTCTATACCATAGACCGTTCATCCTAGACGCAAAGCTCTCAACCCTAGACCTTAAGACTAGATGCTAAGCTATAAAGCCTTAAGCCTAGACGCTGGAGCCTTAATCCTAGATACTAAACCCTAGACCCGAGACGCTTCTCTATAATCCTTTAACCCTAGACGCTAAGTCCAGACGGTAGTCCATTAATCCTAGATCCTACACCGTAGACCCTAGATCCTTAAACGTAGACCGTATATGCTTCACCCCAGACGCTACACTCTATACCATAGACCGTTCATCCTAGACGCAAAGCTCTCAACCCTAGACCTTAAGACTAGATGCTAAACTATAAAGCCTTAAGCCTAGACGCTGGAGCCTTAATCCTAGATACTAAACCCTAGACCCGAGACGCTTCTCTATAATCCTTTAACCCTAGACGCTAAGTCCAGACGGTAGTCCATTAATCCTAGATCCTACACCGTAGACCCTAGATCCTTAAACGTAGACCGTATATGCTTCACCCCAGACGCTACACTCTATACCATAGACCGTTCATCCTAGACGCAAAGCTCTCAACCCTAGACCTTAAGACTAGATGCTAAACTATAAAGCCTTAAGCCTAGACGCTGGAGCCTTAATCCTAGATACTAAACCCTAGACCCGAGACGCTTCTCTATAATCCTTTAACCCTAGACGCTAAGTCCAGACGGTAGTCCATTAATCCTAGATCCTACACCGTAGACCCTAGATCCTTAAACGTAGACCGTATATGCTTCACCCCAGACGCTACACTCTATACCATAGACCGTTCATCCTAGACGCAAAGCTCTCAACCCTAGACCTTAAGACTAGATGCTAAACTATAAAGCCTTAAGCCTAGACGCTGGAGCCTTAATCCTAGATACTAAACCCTAGACCCGAGACGCTTCTCTATAATCCTTTAACCCTAGACGCTAAGTCCAGACGGTAGTCCATTAATCCTAGATCCTACACCGTAGACCCTAGATCCTTAAACGTAGACCGTATAGGCTTCACCCCAGACGCTACACTCTATACCATAGACCGTTCATCCTAGACGCAAAGCTCTCAACCCTAGACCTTAAGACTAGATGCTAAACTATAAAGCCTTAAGCCTAGACGCTGGAGCCTTAATCCTAGATACTAAACACTAGACCCGAGACGCTTCTCTATAATCCTTTAACCCTAGACGCTAAGTCCAGACAGTAGTCCATTAATCCTAGATCCTACACCGTAGACCCTAGATCCTTAAACGTAGACCGTATATGCTTAACCTCAGACGCTACATTCCATACCATAGACCTAATCTCTTATCCCTAGACCTCGAATCCTAGTCCCTTAACCATAGACCTCGATTCCTAGTCTCTTAACCGTAGACCTCGAATCCTAGTACCTTATCCCTAGACCTCGAATCCTAGTCCCATATTCCTAGACCTCGAATCCTAGTCCATTATCCCTAGGCTTCGAATCCTAGTCCTTTATCGCTTGACCTCGAATCTAGTCCCTTATAGCTTGACCTCGAATTCTAGTCCCTTAACCCTAGACCTCGAATCCAAGTCCCCTTATATGTAGTCCCTTAACCGTAGACCTCGAATCCTCATCCCTTAACCCTAGACCTCGAATCCGAGTCCCTTCACCCTAGACCTCCAATCCTAGTCCCTTAACCCTAGACCTCGAATCCTAGTCCCATAGCCGTAGACCTGGAATCCTAGTCCCTTATCCCTAGACCTCCAATCCTAGTGCCTTCACCCTAGTCCTCGAATCCTAGTCCCTTAACCCTAGACCTCGAATCCTATTCCCTTATCCCTATACACTTAACCCTAGACCTCGAATCCTAGTCCCTTAACCCTAGAGCTCGAATAGTAGTCCATTATTCCTAGACCTCGAATCTTAGTACCTTATCCCTAGATCACGAATCCTAGACCCTTATCTCTAGACCTCGAATCGTAGTCCCTTATCCCTAGACCTCGAATCCTAGTCCCTTATCCCTAGGCCATTAACCCTAGACCTCGAATGCTAGTCCGTTATACGTAGACGTCAAATACTAGTCCCTTATCCTTAGACCTCTGATCCTAGTCCCTTAACCGTAGACCTCGAATCCTTGTCCCTTAACTGTAGACCTCGAGCCCTTGTCTCATATCCGTAGACCTCGAATCCTAGTACCTTAACCCTAGACCTCCAACCTAGTCCCTTATGGCTAGACCTCGAATCTAATCCATTATCACTAGACCTCGAATCGTAGTCCCTTATGCCTAGGCCTCGAATCCTAGTCCCTTAAAGCTAGACCCTTAACCCTAGACCTCGAATCCTAGTCCCTTATAGCTAGACCCTTAACCCTAGACCTCGAATCCTAGTCCCTTAAACTTAGACCTCGAATCCTGTTACCTTAAACCTAGACCTCGAATCCTAGTCCCTTAACCCTAGACCTCTAATCCTAGTCCCTTATTCCTAGACCTCGAACCTAGTCCCTTATCGCTAGACATTGAATCTAATCTCTTATCACTAGACCTCGAATCCTAGTCCCTTAACCTTAGACTTTGAAACCTGTTCCCTTAACCCTAGACCTCGAATCCTAGTCCCTTAATCCTGGACCTCGAATACTAGTCCCTTATCTCTAGACCCTTAAACTTACACCTCGAATCCTAGTCCCTTAACCCTAGACCTCGAATCCTAGTCCCTTAACCCTAGACGTCGAATCCTAGGTCCTTAACCCTAGACTTGTATCCTAGTCCCTTATCCCTAGACCTTGAATATTAGTCCCTTAATACTAGACCTCGAATCCTAGTCCCTTATCACTAGACCTTGAATCCTAGACCCTTAACACTGGACCTCGAATCCTAGTCCCTTAACCCTAGACCTCGAACCCTAGTCCCTTATCACTAGATCTCGAATCCTAGTCCCTTAATCCTAGACCTCGAATCCTAGTTCCTTAACACTAGACCTCGAATCCTAGTCCCTTATCCCTAGATCTCGAATCCTAGTCCCTTAATCCTAGACCTCGAATACTAGTCCCTCATCTCTAGACACTTAAACCTAGGCCTCAAATCCTAGTCCCTTATCGCTAGACCCTTAACCCTAGACCTCGAATCCTAGTCCCTTGACCTTAGACCTCGAAACCTGTTCCCTTAACCCTAGACCTCGAATCCTAGTCCCATAACCCTAGACCTCGAATCCTAGTCCCTTAAACCTAGACCTCAAATCCTAGTCCCTTATCTCTAGACCCTTAAACCTAGACCTCGAATCCTAGTGACTTAACCCTAGACCTCGAATCCTAGTCCCTTAACTGTAGACGTTGAATCCTAGTTCCTTAAAGCTATACCTCGAATCCTAGTCCCTTATCCCTAGACCTTGAATCCTAGTCCATTATCCCTAGACCTTGAATCCTAGTCGCTCATCGCTAAACCTCGAATCCTAGTACCTTATCCCTAGACCTCGAATCTTACTCCCTTATCCCTAGACCTCGAATCATAGTCCCTTATCCCTAGACCCTTAACCCTAGACCTCGAATCCTAGTACCTTATCCCTAGACCTCGAATCCTAGTACCTTATCCCTAGTCCCTTAACCCTAGGCCTCAAATCCTAGTCCCTTAACCATAGACCTCGAATCCTAGTCCCGTAACCCTAGAACACGAACCATATTACCTTAATCCTAGAACTCGAATGCTAGTCCCTTAACCCCTGACTTCGAATCCTATTCCATTATCCCTATACACTTAACCCTAGACCTCGAATCCTAGTCCCTTATCTCTAGACCTCGAATCGTAGTCCCTTATCCCTAGACCTCGAATCCTAGTCCCTTATCCCTAGGCCATTAACCCTAGACCTCGAATCCTCGTCCCTTAACCGTAGACCTCGAATACTTGTCTCTTATCCCTAGACCTCGAATCCTAGTACCTTATGAACAGACCTTGAATCCTAGTCCCTTATCAATAGACCTCGAATCCTAGTCACTTATCCCTAGACCTCGAACCTAGTACCTTAACGCTAAACCTCGAATCTAATCCCTTATCACTAGACCTCGAATCGTAATCCCTTATGCCTAGGCCTCGAATACTAGTCCCTTATCCCTAGACCCTTAACCCTAGACCTCGAATCCTAGTCCCTTAAACTTAGACCTCGAATCCTGTTACCTTAACCATAGACCTCGAATACTAGTCCCTTAACCCTAGACCTCTAATCCTAGTCCCTTATTCCTAGACCTCGAACCTAGTCCCTTATCGATAGACCTTGAATCTAATCCATTATCACTAGACCTCGAATCCTAGTCCCTTAACCCTAGACCTCGAATCCTGTTCCCTTAACCCTAGACCTCCAATCGTAGTCCCTTAACCCTAGAACTCGAATCCTAGTCCCTTAATCCTAGGCCTGGAATACTAGTCCCTTATCTTTAGACCCTTAAACTTAGACCTCGAATCCAAGTCCCTTAACCCTAGAGGTCGAATCCTAGTTCCTTAACCCTAGACCTCGAAGCCTAGTCCCTTATCCCTAGACCTCGAATCCTAGTCCCTTAATCCTAGACCTCGAATACAAGTCCCTTATCCCTAGACCTCAAATCCTAGACCCTTATCCCTAGTTCTCGAATCCTAGACCCTTATCCCTAGACCTCGAATCCTAGTCCCTTATCCATAGACCATTGACCCTAGACCTCGAATGCTAGTCCCTTATCCGTAGACCTCAGATCCTAGTCCCTTAACAGTAGACCTCGATTCCTCGTCCCTTAACCGTAGACCTCGAATCCTGTTCTCTTATCCCTAGACCTCGAATCCTAGTCCCTTATCAATAGACCTCGAATCCTAGTCCCTTATCAATAGACCTCGAATCCTAGTCCCTTATCCCTAGACCTTGAACCTAGTCCCTTATCGCTAGACCTTGAATATAATCCCTTATCACTAGACCTCGAATCCTAGTCTTTTAACCTTAGACCTCGAATCCTGTTCCCTTAACCCTAGACCTCGAATCCTAGTCCCTTAACCCTAGACATCGAATACTAGTTCCTTAACCCTAGACCTCGAAGACTAGTCCCTTATCCCTAGACCTCGAATCCTAGTCCCTTAATCCTACACCTCGAATCCTAGTCCCTTATCCCTAGACCTCGAATCCTAGACCCTTAACACTAGACCTCGAATCCTAGTCCCTTAATCCTAGACCTCAAATACTATTTCCTTATCTCTAGACCCTTAAACCTAGACCTCGAATCCTAATCCCTTAACCCTAGACCTCGAACCCTAGTCCCTTATCACTAGATCTCGAATCCTAGTCCCTTAATCCTAGACCTCGAATCCTAGTCCCCTATCCCTAGACCTCGTATCCTAGTCTGTTAATCCTAGACCTCGAATCCTAGTCCCTTATCCCTAGACCTCGAATCCTAGTCCCTTATCCCTAGACCTTAAATCCTAGTCCCTTATCCCTAGACCTTGAATCCTAGTCGCTCATCGCTAGACCTAAAATCCTAGTACCTTATCCCTAGACCTCGAATCCTAGTACCTTATCCCTAGTCCCTTAACCCTAGGCCTCGAATCCTAGTCCCTTAACCCTAGACCTCGAATCCTAGTCCTTTAATCCTAGACCTCGAATCCTAGTCCCTTATCACTAGATCTCGAATCCTAGTCCCTTAATCCTAGACCTCGAATCCTAGTCCCCTATCCCTAGACCTCGAATCCTAGTCCGTTAATCCTAGACCTCGAATCCTAGTCCCTTATCCCTAGACCTCGAATCCTAGTCCCTTATCCCTAGACCTTGAATCCTAGTCCCTTATCCCTAGACCTTGAATCCTAGTCGCTCATCGCTAGACCTAAAATCCTAGTACCTTATCCCTAGACCTCGAATCCTAGTCCCTTATCCCTAGTCCCTTAACCCTAGGCCTCGAATCCTAGTCCCTTAACCCTAGACCTCGAATCCTAGTCCCTTAATCCTAGACCTCGAATCCTAGTCCCTTATCTCTAGACCCTTAAACCTAGACCTCGAATCCTAGTGACTTAACCCTAGACCTCGAATCCTAGTCCCTTAACTGTACACGTTGAATCCTAGTTTCTTAAAGCTAGACCTCGAATCCTAGTCCCTTATCCCTAGACCTCGAATCCTAGTCGCTCATCGCTACACCTCGAATCCTAGTCCCTTAATCCTAGACCTCGAATACAAGTCCCTTATCCCTAGACCTCAAATCCTAGACCCTTATCCCTAGTTCTCGAATCCTAGACCCTTATCCCTAGACCTCGAATCCTAGTCCCTTATCCATAGACCATTGACCCTAGACCTCGAATGCTAGTCCCTTATCCGTAGACCTCAGATCCTAGTCCCTTAACAGTAGACCTCGATTCCTCGTCCCTTAACCGTAGACCTCGAATCCTGTTCTCTTATCCCTAGACCTCGAATCCTAGTCCCTTATCAATAGACCTCGAATCCTAGTCCCTTATCAATAGACCTCGAATCCTAGTCCCTTATCCCTAGACCTTGAACCTAGTCCCTTATCGCTAGACCTTGAATATAATCCCTTATCACTAGACCTCGAATCCTAGTCTTTTAACCTTAGACCTCGAATCCTGTTCCCTTAACCCTAGACCTCGAATCCTAGTCCCTTAACCCTAGACATCGAATACTAGTTCCTTAACCCTAGACCTCGAAGACTAGTCCCTTATCCCTAGACCTCGAATCCTAGTCCCTTAATCCTAGACCTCGAATCCTAGTCCCTTATCCCTAGACCTCGAATCCTAGACCCTTAACACTAGACCTCGAATCCTAGTCCCTTAATCCTAGACCTCAAATACTATTTCCTTATCTCTAGACCCTTAAACCTAGACCTCGAATCCTAATCCCTTAACCCTAGACCTCGAACCCTAGTCCCTTATCACTAGATCTCGAATCCTAGTCCCTTAATCCTAGACCTCGAATCCTAGTCCCCTATCCCTAGACCTCGTATCCTAGTCCGTTAATCCTAGACCTCGAATCCTAGTCCCTTATCCCTAGACCTCGAATCCTAGTCCCTTATCCCTAGACCTTAAATCCTAGTCCCTTATCCCTAGACCTTGAATCCTAGTCGCTCATCGCTAGACCTAAAATCCTAGTACCTTATCCCTAGACCTCGAATACTAGTCCCTTATCCCTAGTCCCTTAACCCTAGGCCTCGAATCCTAGTCCCTTAACCCTAGACCTCGAATCCTAGTCCCTTAATCCTAGACCTCGAATCCTAGTCCCTTATCTCTAGACCCTTAAAACTAGACCTCGAATCCTAGTGACTTAACCCTAGACCTCGAATCCTAGTCCCTTAATCCTAGACCTCAAATCCTAGTCCCTTATCTCTAGACCCTTAAACCTAGACCTCGAATCCTAGTGACTTAACCCTAGACCTCGAATCCTAGTCCCTTAACTGTAGACGTTGAATCCTAGTTTCTTAAAGCTAGACCTCGAATCCTAGTCCCTTATCCCTAGACCTTGAATCCTAGTCCCTTATGCCTAGACCTTGAATCCTAGTCGCTCATCGCTACACCTTGAATCCTAGTACCTTATCCCTAGACCTCAAATCCTAGACCCTTAACACTAGACCTCGAATCCTAGTCCCTTAATCCTAGACCTCAAATACTATTTCCTTATCTCTAGACCCTTAAACCTAGACCTCGAATCCTAGTTCCTTATCCCGAGACCTCCAATCCTAGTTCCTTCACCCAAGTCCTCGATCCTAATCCCTTAACCTTAGACCTCGAATCCTAGTCCCTTATCCCTGGACCTCGAATCCTAGTCCCTTATCCGTAAACCTCGCATCCTAGTCCGTTATCCCAAGATCTCTAATCCTAGTCCTTTATCCCTAGACCTCGAATCCTAGTGCCTTAACCCTAGAGCTCGAATCCTAGTCCCTTAATCCTAGACCTCTAATCCTAGTCCATTATCTCTAGACCCTTAACCCTATACTTCGAATCCTAGTCCCTTAACCCTAGAACTCGAATTCTAGTCCATTAACCCTAGACCTCGAATCATAGTCCCTTATCCCTAGACCTCGAATTCTAGTCCCTTATCCCTAGACCTCGAATCTTACTCCCTTATCCCTAGACCTCGAATCATAGTCCCTTATCCCTAGACTTCGAATCCTAGTCCCTTATCCCTAGACCTTGAATACTAGTCCCTTATCCCTAGACCTCGAATCCTAGTCCCTTAATCCTAGACCTCGAATCCTAGTCCCTTATCTCTAGACCCTTAAACCTAGACCTCGAATCCTAGTGACTTAACCCTATGCCTCGAATCCTAGTCCCTTAACTGTAGACGTTGAATCCTAGTTTCTTAAAGCTAGACCTCGAATCCTAGTCCCTTATCCCTAGACCTTGAATCCTAGTCCATTATCCCTAGACCTTGAATCCTAGTCGCTCATCGGTACACCTCGAATCCTAGTACCTTATCCCTAGACCTCGAATCCTAGTACCTTATCCCTAGTCCCTTAACCCTAGGCCTCAAATCCTAGTCCCTTAACCATAGACCTCGAATCCTAGTCCCGTAACCCTAGAACCCGAACCATATTACCTTAATCCTAGACCTCGAATGCTAGTCCCTTAACCCCCGCCTTCGAATCCTATTCCATTATCCCTATACACTTAACCCTAGACCTCGAATCCTAGTCCCTTATCTCTAGACCTCGAATCGTAGTCCCTTATCCCTAGACCTCGAATCCTAGTCCCTTATCCCTAGGCCATTAACCCTAGACCTCGAATCCTCGTCCCTTAACCGTAGACCTCGAATACTTGTCTCTTATCCCTAGACCTCGAATCCTAGTACCTTATGAATAGACCTTGAATCCTAGTCCCTTATCAATAGACCTCGAATCCTAGTCACTTATCCCTAGACCTCGAACCTAGTACCTTAACGCTAGACCTCGAATCTAATCCCTTATCACTAGACCTCGAATCGTAATCCCTTATGCCTAGGCCTCGAATACTAGTCCCTTATCCCTAGACCCTTGACCCTAGACCTCGAATCCTAGTCCCTTAAACTTAGACCTCGAATCCTGTTACCTTAACCATAGACCTCGAATACTAGTCCCTTAACCCTAGACCTCTAATCCTAGTCCCTTATTCCTAGACCTCGAACCTAGTCCCTTATCGATAGACCTTGAATCTAATCCCTTATCACTAGACCTCGAATCCGAGTCCCTTAACCTTAGACCTCGAATCCTGTTCCCTTAACCCTAGACCTCCAATCGTAGTCCCTTAACCCTAGAACTCGAATCCTAGTCCCTTAATCCTAGGCCTGGAATACTAGTCCCTTATCTCTAGACCCTTAAACTTAGACCTCGAATCCAAGTCCTTAACCCTAGACCTCGAATGCTAGTCCCTTATCCGTAGACCTCAGATCGTAGTCCCTTAACAGTAGACCTCGATTCCTCGTCCCTTAACCGTAGACCTCGAATCCTGTTCTCTTATCCCTAGACCTCGAATCCTAGTCCCTTATCCCTAGACCTTGAACCTAGTCCCTTATCGCTAGACCTTGAATATAATCCCTTATCACTAGATCTCGAATCCTAGTCTTTTAACCTTAGACCTCGAATCCTGTTCCCTTAACCCTAGACCCCGAATCCTAGTCCCTTAACCCTAGACGTCGAATACTAGTTCCTTAACCCTAGACCTCGAAGCCTAGTCCCTTATCCCTAGACCTCGAATCCTAGTCCCTTAATCCTAGACCTCGAATCCTAGTCCCTTATCCCTAGACCTCGAATCCTAGACCCTTAACACTAGACCTCGAATCCTAGTCCCTTAATCCTAGACCTCAAATACTATTTCCTTATCTCTAGACCCTTAAACCTAGACCTCGAATCCTAGTCCCTTAACCCTAGACCTCGAACCCTAGTCCCTTATCACTAGATCTCGAATCCTAGTCCCTTAATCCTAGACCTCGAAACCTAGTCCCCTATCCCTAGACCTTGAATCCTAGTCCGTTAATCCTAGACCTCAAATCCTAGTCCCTTATCCCTAGACCTCGAATCCTAGTCCCTTATCCCTAGACCTTGAATCCTAGTCCCTTATCCCTAGACCTTGAATCCTAGTCGCTCATCGCTAGACCTAAAATCCTAGTACCTTATCCCTAGACCTCGAATCCTAGTTCCTTAACCCTAGACCTCGAATCCTAGTCCCTTATCCCGAGACCTCCAATCCTAGTTCCTTCACCCTAGTCCTCGATCCTAATCCCTTAACCTTAGACCTCGAATCCTAGTCCCTTATCCCTGGACCTCGAATCCTAGTCCCTTATCCGTAAACCTCGCATCCTAGTCCGTTATCCCAAGATCTCTAATTCTAGTCCTTTATCCCTAGACCTCGAATCCTAGTGCCTTAACCCTAGAGCTCGAATCCTAGTCCCTTAATCCTAGACCTCTAATCCTAGTCCATTATCTCTAGACCCTTAACCCTATACTTCGAATCCTAGTCCCTTAACCCTAGAACTCGAATTCTAGTCCCTTAACCCTAGACCTCGAATCATAGTCCCTTATCCTTAGACCTCGAATTCTAGTCCCTTATCCCTAGACCTCGAATCTTACTCCCTTATCCCTAGACCTCGAATCATAGTCCCTTATCCCTAGACTTCGAATCCTAGTCCCTTATCCCTAGACCTTGAATACTAGTCCCTTATCCCTAGACCTCGAATCCTAGTCCCTTATTCTTAGACCTCGAATACTAGTCCTTTATCCCTAGACCTCGAATCTTAGACCGTTATCAATAGACCTCGATTCCTAGTCCCTTATCCCTAGACCTCGAATACTAGTCCCTTCACCCTAGACCTCGAATCCTAGTCCCTTAACACTAGACCTTGAATCCTAGTCCCTTAACCTTAGACCCTTAACCCTAGACATTGAATCCTAGTCCCTTATCCCTAGTCCCTTATCGCTAGACCTGGAATCCTAGTCCCTTATCCCTAGACCTCGAATCCTAGTCTCTTAACCCTAGACCTCAAATCCTAGTCCCTTATCCCTAGATCCTCAACCCTAGTCCCTTAACCCTAGAACCTTAACCCTAGACCTCGAATCCTAGTCCATTATCCCTAGACCCTTAATCTTAGACCTCGAATCCTAGTCCCTTATCCCTAGACCCTTAACACTAGATCTTGAATCCCAGTCCCTTATCCCTAGACACTTAACCCTAGACCTCGAATCCTAGTCCCTTATCCTTATACCCTTAACCCTAGACCTCAAATCCTAGTGCCTTATCCCTAGACCTTGAATCCTAGTCCCTTCACCCTAGACCTCGAATCCCAGTCCCTTAACCCTAGACCTCGAATATTAGTCCCTTATCCCTAGATCCTCAACCCTAGCCCCTTAACCCTAGACCTCGAATCCTAGTCCCTTAACCCTAGACCCTTAACTTCAGACCTCGAATCCTAGTCCCTTATCCTTAGACCCTTAACCCTAGACCTGGAATCCTAGTCCCTTAACCCTAGACCTCAAATCCTAGACCCTTATGCTTAGACCTCGAATAATAGTCCCTTATTCCTAGACCTCGAATCCTAGACCGTTATCCCTAGACCTCGAATCCTAGTCCCTTATCCCTAGACCTCAAATCCTACTCCCTTATTCCTAGAACTCGAATCCTAATCCCTTATCCCTAGACCTCGAATCCTAGTCCCTTATCCTTAGACCCTTATCCCTAGACCTCGAATCCTAGATCCTTATTACTAGACCTCGAATCCTAGTCCCTTAACCCTAGACCTCGAATAATAGTCCCTTATCCCTATACCCTTAACCCTAGACCTCGAATCCCAGTCCGTTATCCCTAGACCCTTAACCCTAGACCTCGAATCCTAGTCCCTTATCCGTCGTCCCCTATCACTAGACCTCGAATCCTAGTCCCTTATCCCTAGACCTCGAACCCCAGTCCCTTATCCCTAGACCTCGAACCCTAGTCCCTTCACCCTACACCTCGAATCCTAGTCCCGTAAACCTAGACCTTGAATCCTAGTCCCTTAACCCTAGACCCTTAACCCTAGACCTTGAATCCTAGTCCTTTATCCCTAGTCCCTTATCCCTAGACCTCGAATCCTAGTCCCTTATCCATAGACCCTGAATCCTAATCCCTTATCGCTAGACCTCGAATCGTAGTCCGTTATCCCTATACCTTGAATCGTAGTCCCTTAACCCTAGACCCTTAACCCTAGACCTTGAATCCTAGTCCCTTATCCCTAGTCCCTTATCCCTAGGCCTCGAATCCTAGTCCCTTATCCCTAGACCTCGAATCCTAGTCCCTTAACCCTAGACCTCGAATCCTAGTCCCTTATCCCTAGATCCTCAACCCTAGTCCATTATACCTAGACCTCGAATCCTAGTCCCTTAACCCTAGACCTTTAACTCTAGACCTCTTATCCTAGTCCCTTATCCCTAGACCCTTAACCCTAGACCTCTAATCCTAGTCCATTATCTCTAGACCCTTAACCCTATACTTCGAATCCTAGTCCCTTAACCCTAGAACTCGAATTCTAGTCCCTTAACCCTAGACCTCGAATCATAGTCCCTTATCCTTAGACCTCGAATTCTAGTCCCTTATCCCTAGACCTCGAATCTTACTCCCTTATCCCTAGACCTCGAATCATAGTCCCTTATCCCTAGACTTCGAATCCTAGTCCCTTATCCCTAGACCTTGAATACTAGTCCCTTATCCCTAGACCTCGAATCCTAGTCCCTTATTCTTAGACCTCGAATACTAGTCCTTTATCCCTAGACCTTGAATCTTAGACCGTTATCAATAGACCTCGATTCCTAGTCCCTTATCCCTAGACCTCGAATACTAGTCCCTTCACCCTAGACCTCGAATCCTAGTCCCTTAACACTAGACCTTGAATCCTAGTCCCTTAACCTTAGACCCTTAACCCTAGACATTGAATCCTAGTCCCTTATCCCTAGTCCCTTATCGCTAGACCTGGAATCCTAGTCCCTTATCCCTAGACCTCGAATCCTAGTCTCTTAACCCTAGACCTCAAATCCTAGTCCCTTATCCCTAGATCCTCAACCCTAGTCCCTTAACCCTAGAACCTTAACCCTAGACCTCGAATCCTAGTCCGTTATCCCTAGACCCTTAATCTTAGACCTCGAATCCTAGTCCCTTATCCCTAGACCCTTAACACTAGATCTTGAATCCCAGTCCCTTATCCCTAGACACTTAAACCTAGACCTCGAATCCTAGTCTCTTAACCCTAGACCTCAAATCCTAGTCCCTTATCCCTAGATCCTCAACCCTAGTCCCTTAACCCTAGAACCTTAACCCTAGACCTCGAATCCTAGTCCGTTATCCCTAGACCCTTAATCTTAGACCTCGAATCCTAGTCCCTTATCCCTAGACCCTTAACACTAGATCTTGAATCCCAGTCCCTTATCCCTAGACACTTAACCCTAGACCTCGAATCCTAGTCCCTTATCCTTATACCCTTAACCCTAGACCTCAAATCCTAGTGCCTTATCCCTAGACCTTGAATCCTAGTCCCTTCACCCTAGACCTCGAATCCCAGTCCCTTAACCCTAGACCTCGAATATTAGTCCCTTATCCCTAGATCCTCAACCCTAGTCCCTTAACCCTAGACCTCGAATCCTAGTCCCTTAACCCTAGACCCTTAACTTCAGACCTCGAATCCTAGTCCCTTATCCTTAGACCCTTAACCCTAGACCTGGAATCCTAGTCCCTTAACCCTAGACCTCAAATCCTAGACCCTTATGCTTAGACCTCGAATAATAGTCCCTTATTCCTAGACCTCGAATCCTAGACCGTTATCCCTAGACCTCGAATCCTAGTCCCTTATCCCTAGACCTCAAATCCTACTCCCTTATTCCTAGAACTCGAATCCTAATCCCTTATCCCTAGACCTCGAATCCTAGTCCCTTATCCTTAGACCCTTATCCCTAGACCTCGAATCCTAGATCCTTATTACTAGACCTCGAATCCTAGTCCCTTAACCCTAGACCTCGAATAATAGTCCCTTATCCCTATACCCTTAACCCTAGACCTCGAATCCCAGTCCGTTATCCCTAGACCCTTAACCCTAGACCTCGAATCCTAGTCCCTTATCCGTCGTCCCCTATCACTAGACCTCGAATCCTAGTCCCTTATCCCTAGACCTCGAACCCCAGTCCCTTATCCCTAGACCTCGAACCCTAGTCCCTTCACCCTACACCTCGAATCCTAGTCCCGTAAACCTAGACCTTGAATCGTAGTCCCTTAACCCTAGACCCTTAACCCTAGACCTTGAATCCTAGTCCCTTATCCCTAGTCCCTTATCCCTAGGCCTCGAATCCTAGTCCCTTATCCCTAGACCTCGAATCCTAGTCCCTTAACCCTAGACCTCGAATCCTAGTCCCTTATCCCTAGATCCTCAACCCTAGTCCATTATACCTAGACCTCGAATCCTAGTCCCTTAACCCTAGACCTTTAACTCTAGACCTCTTATCCTAGTCCCTTATCCCTAGACCCTTAACCCTAGACCTCTAATCCTAGTCCGTTATCCCTAGACCCT
>NC_067288.1:29262500-29285000 GCF_020740795.1 Apus apus | reverse complement strand
ACAAAACACAAGCAGAGTTGTCCCTGTCTTTAAAAGAAAATAATTGCTTTCACCACTGTAAGCAGGGGAGAATCCTCACATTCCTCGTTCATGTAGGAAGAAGACTTTTGCCTTGTGGAGTGATCAAAGGCAACATCTCATTTGAGGCAGAGATACTGAAATAAAGATCACTCTGTATCTCCCAGTCTGTAAGAAAATGATACTTGATCTGCAAATAAGTAACCCCCAGACTAGCATAACCTGGCAGATCCTTAGGTTATTTTCTATTATGCAAATAGCATTAATATTATTAAAATGTAACTATAAATATTTATGCTGACAGAAAATCCACTATTCTTGTTACTATTTTTATTACAACACCTTAGAAGAGATGCCAGATAATTGCAAGATTCAGTAGGTCACTAAAGGTAAAGAGGGGAATTTTCCTTGAGTTATCATTTTGGAATACAAACTGCAAGTGAAAGTATAAGGATTTTTTCAAATCTGAAAAGTCACTATTTCTCCTTTAAAGAAGAGAACATATTCTCTTTTAAATCTTTAAAGATCATCTGTTCTGCAATGCCTGCAAGTCATTACTGTTTCATACTGGTTTGCCAAGCGAAGAGTTCAGCTATCCATTTTTCTGCTGAACTCTTTCCATCTTAGCTCATAGTCTCACCTTTTCTGCTTGCTGCTGTTCACCCCAGACACTCTGTGCCATGCTCTGCCACATGGACTGTCTCCATCTGTGTACCCAGGATCAAGCACTGGCACACCCTGGTAGCAAAAGCAGTTTTGAAGTACTAATGTGAAACAAAGTCATAGTGACTCCAGATCTTGTATTATGAAGCACAGGGTTTGGTTGAACAGCCCTTTCTGATCTGAACGTGAAGAGGGTAGAGACTTTTGCAGGTAGAATCTCAAGCACACACAAAATACGGACACATGAAGAAAGGTCACTTCTGGGAAAACAGCTCTAGGTTTCTGAGCTATTAAATTATTGCATGAAAACCAACAGTTCCTTAGAAATTGGGAATGCTCTCTGAATGGATTAAGTCCGGGTTTTTAAGTTTATGGATGAAATAAATGTTCATTCTTTATATAAATCCTAAAAAAGCCCAGTTTCTCTAAATGTTGACTCTTCAATTTTGCCCAACTGGCTTATAAATGGAGTTAAGACTTTTAAGCAGCTGTAGTAACAAAACTTAAAGGATTATATGAAAAACTTCTTAGCATAACCTCTGAGGCAAATTCATAGTTGTATACAGGTTCATGTACTGCAGTTGGATAGTTTAGGCACTCTGAAAGTCAGACAAGAGTGAGCAAAAGCACACTGATACACTCCCAAGGGCTTGGCAAATCTCTCTGGCAAAATGCTGGACACAAAACCCCCAGGATGTGAGGTGATTTGAGATAAATAGATCCCTAGTGTATATGTACTCTGAAATCCAAGAGATGTAAGTAGAGAGCAGTGTGTGTTTTTTCAAAAGGAGAACAATTAAAACTTGTCTGTCTCTAAAAGTCTTTTGCCAAAGAAACAAATCTGAGAGACCAGGCTAATAAATATCCGCTTGGTATTGAATGTGAGTTACCTCAGTTAGAATTTTGGGGCCTTTTGCTCTATAGGATTTTCAGATTCTTGCTTTGTGAAGCACCTCTATAATAATGAGACACTAATTAATGTTTGTAAAGTGCTCTGACTTTGAAGTTCTTTTCCAACCTAAGTTATTCTGTGATTGTATGAAAACTAACATGCAATTGGTTAGCAAAATGTTGTATTACAAATAGGTGTAATGAGGGCAATTTCATAGTTAACCTATATTTTTATTTAACCTGTTAGATTCTGTTAGATCTGAATTTCAGTTTCTTCCAAATAGGGACAACTCCTAATTTTCCTCACTCCTTGAGTACTTTGTTGGCTCTTTTGAATGGTGTTGATTTTTACCAGCAGGCTTTTCCAACTGTTATTGAAAATCAGAGAGGTTGTCAACAAATGCTGGAGTCCAGAATTCCTTACTCTTAGGAATTCTTTCCTGCAGTATCCCATCAAAGACATGCTAACAACTGCCCTGTGTTCTGCCTCGCTGAGTCACTGCTTTGTAGTGAAGCTCTTTGCAATGCAAGCAACAGAAACTTCAGGGAAATCAATGTGGCTTTTAACCCAGCTTTCCAAAGTGTGGGAGATATTTAGGTCATTGAATGGCAGTGGACACAGGTAAAAGCCTGAATCTCACATAGGTAAACTGCACAGGAGATTCCAGAAGTGTGGAAAACTGATTCAGCAAAAATCCGGTAGAGGAGACAAGGCAAAGAATGGCCAAATTTCTGTGATCTCAGGGCTCAGTGCAAACTTATTTTATTGAATTTTACTTTTATATGCCATATACCATTTCATTTGCATACAGATTGTGCTTCATCTTTACTCTAAAACAGCACAATCAGCAGTCCTCTTCTGCAGACAAGGTGTGGTACAGCAGCATTTTAAAGTGCTCTGCTTAAATTTTAAAGCAAGATGCACAAGATTTTGGTCAATCTGCTTTGGCAACTATCATACACATTTGTCTCTTCTTTCTCAACACAAGGGTAGCTAGGGGATTGATTTTACTTCTTCCTTCTAGGGTTGTTTGAATGCTCACAGATGGGGCACAAACAGCTAAATACTGCAGCTACTCCATGCATAGACTCCCTAGTAAATCCGGTGCTCTTCACATCAGGTTTCCCTTGCTAGTGCTCCTGGAATTCTAATTGTGAGAGCAATGGCACAGGTAAAGCACTGCCAGTGCAGTGGTTTTGCCACAATACTGTATTTACTAGAGGAGGTAAACACTTAATCTCTTATTGTTGTTACCAGTGGTAGGTAGAATTGCATTAGAGTCAAGCAGAGAGAAAACAGACAGTGCTGAGCAGAATAAAATGTAAATACATTCAGAAGAAGTACATATGTGCACTCTAGTAGCTGTATATGTGGAAGATTTCCATAACAGACTTTTTTCTTCATAGATGTAGATAATTCCCAGCTGCCCTAGTAATTTTTTCACCAACCAGCTCTTAATTTATGAGTTGTAATAATTCTATTCTGAGGCTAAACAAATAAATACACCTACCAGACATTAGAGAGCATGACAGAAATGACAGTGTAGTATTAACAGTTGGTATCTGCCATGCTAGAGTGATAAGAGATGATAGTGATAATACATAAATACCTACCATGAATATTAGTTGGCAAGTGTTGATGGTGTAGCCACCCTTATGTATCATGCAGAGGTGCTGTGTTCTGTGAAAACACTGGAATTTTTGGATGTCATAATTATTTTTGGCAATTAGTGGTGTGAGCTGTTGTGGTTTGTAATGTCAGTGCATGGAAAAAGCAAATAATGTGAGCATGTAAAGGGTGTGGAAGTTTCAGAGCTACGTCCCCAAAATGTGAGTCTCTGGAGTTTTGGCTCAGTTTGGCCTTGCACTTAGCACAGAGCATACAGTTGGGTGAAGTGGGCACAAGGCTTGGCTGCAAGCCTGGTCCCTGCTATTGTCCTTGCAACCTGGCACCAGTGTTTCACATCCAGGATAACAAACCCACTGGTAATGGTAGTAATTAGGAGCCCTGGGGAGGATTTATACCTTTGGTCACTGTTTGAGCAGTGGAATTGCTGAGGTTTGCAAAGATAACAATTACTGATTCAAGTGATGATCCTTTCATCAGCAGGCCCAACAGTCTTATCTTTACTAATCAGAATTCAGAGTTGGGCTTAGCAAAAACATTTTTAGGAGTGGAATGTGTGTCCAAATACTTGGTCTTGATTCAGCTTTGAAAATAAATGCATAATTAAAAAAAAAAACACAACACGACAAAGCACCAAGATTGTAGAAATGTAGCTGATTACAGCTCTAAATTACTGATTATTTACAGACATCTAAACGTACATGCTGTAGGTCTTTTCCAACCTGAATCATTCTATGATTCTATAATTCTATATTATTTATGTAGCTTTCAGAGACGTAATAGAAGTGCAGCACTGAATAGCAACAAATGCTTCTTATCTGAGAATCTCAAATATTAGTGAATTAATAGTCTTTGTATTTTCACTTTGCTACTTGCAGGTATTGGAAAGGAGATTATAAAACGCTAAACATGAGTCTCTACCCACATTGTCCCTAATGTCACTCTAGTAGTTGGAACACCTGGTAGCACATGGCTGAGGTTCCTCTCAGCTGAGCCCTTGTTTCCTCCAAATCACACTTTGTGCACGCAGCAAATCACTCCCTTCCTTTACACCTCTATTCCTGAGAGCACCATCACTGCTTGGTTTTGACACACTAGGATTTGAATTCTGATCTGCTGAGTATTAATCTCATGTTTTCACGGTCACATGGAGCCTTTTCCTTTCTCCTAAGATCTTAAGTTTGTGACCTAATGTATGCAAGTGTCAACGTGTGTCCCCTGCACTGCTGATTTCAGTGAAGGCCAATGGGGTCTGGTTTACATCTACACCAGCAGATCAGGGCCATGAGTTACCCATCGTGTTGAGACCTGTGCTACCGAGAAACGCCTCATCCTGAATCAGCTTTCATAACTGTTAGAAGGAAAATGGTTGAACCCAAGGTTAAAATGTATTCTAAAAATAATTGCCTTTGCCAAAGAAAGAAATATCTTCAAACTTAGCTTTCTTGGGTAATCTTGTTGTGTACAGTGGGCCTGTTTGTGTGCAAGCCTTGTCCTGAGGAGAGGCAAAATGACCTCCAGGAAATAGCAGGGATACATTTTAGAAAAGGAAGGAAATGTGATAGTCTGGAAGCTTGGAGTACAAGATCCAATCTCTCTCCATGGATGGCAAGAGCATGTCAGACATAATGGAATATTAAGAGAAGGAACCTATTGCAGGCTCAAGGGACTTCAGTAAGATAGCATTAAAAACTTTACTGCTATTAAATCTTGGGAAGCTGTAGATAATTTTGCTTTAGAGGAGCATGGCTGCTGGTGTGGTTAAAAATGCTATCGAAAAATCCACTCAGGAGGAATCCCTCAATAAACCAGAAACAATTGGGGCTACATTGGAAGTTCCTGCTAAGGAAAACATCATTTGGCAGAGAAGATTGGAGAGGCTGGAGAGTGACAGGAGCAGTGGAGTTTTAGGACTGCAAACGGGTGCTGAGGGAAATGGTGGAAAGACTATTGAGACTTCATTAACTGCTACATTGGGGATCAGAAATAATACTCCCCACAGAGAGAAAAAGCCTTTCACAGACCACTGAAACATTCTGCATTAGCTGCAATGCCAGGGAGAGGGAAGAAGCCATTCTTTTTTCTCTGCAATCCCTCAGACTGGAGTAGCAAAGCAGGTAACCAACAACAAAAAGAAATTTCCTGCCAGCAAATGTTTTCATACAGGAGGTTTTGTGCTAAAGGAGGAATGTGTCATGTACAATAACAGAGAAACAGAAAATTGGGTCATATTTAAATTCTTAAAAGCTGCCTTCTCTTTTGATTACTTTATAGCTAATGCCACCACATTCCCTGACTCCTCCTGGATGTCTGGCATTTCCTCATCAGCCTTGGCTGATTACCTCATCCAGTATATCTTCCTCACTAAGCACAAGCAGATAAAGAAATTGAGAGAAAAATCAGTATTTGGAATCTTTAGAAGAAGTTAGAAGTATTTGGAGGTATTTGGATTTTTATCTTTTTTTTTTTTTTTTTTTTTACAAAGGTAAGACAAGAAACAAGACTTTTTGTCTCTCCAATTATGTGGCACTGATTAATATGCTATTTTTGTTAAAGGGCAGCTACACTGAACTACGAATATGTGGCATTAGCGGTGCTGGTTTTATTTGTTTGCTTTTTTATTTTAACAAAACGGGTGCTGCAGCACTACTCAGTCTAAGGAATACTCCAGACTCATAGTGCAGGGGTGACTGAACAGGCTGAGCAGAGCACACCTGCACTCAACCAATGCAAAGGAAGTCGCTGAGGAGAGATGGCACTTGTGATCGTCTGGGACAAAATACATCTCGACTTCATATAGCTGGGACTGAACACAGAAAGACACAGAATAGATGAGCTCAGAAGGAGAATAGCACCAAACTGGAGCAAAGTGCTAGTGGCAGAGAAGGAATTGCCTTTGCTACTTGTAAGTGTATTAATTTTCTTTCCATTTGTGTATTGTGTAGAGGCTTTTGTCAGCACATCCCTGTTTACCATATATTGTCTCTAACTTTATCACACTCCTAACAGACATAGTTAACTCCAGCAAAAGTTTGTAGTGTTGGCTGCTTTGTCCAGCTGACCATCACTGACTGATTTCTCTATAATCCAGCAAAATGTTCCTTGGAAGTTCTGGTTTTGTTGTTGGAAGGCAGAGGGGAGAGAAACACTCATTGGTGAGAGGCTATGAGGGAGCTGGGAAGGAAACCCAGACTTTTTAAAACAGTTTTTTATTCTATGTCTTGAATTTGATCTATTCTCTTTGAAAGAAGAATCTTCCTGCTGGCACAGTGAGGTCTGGAAGTTAATTTCTGTGGTTTATTCTTCTCTGAGATGTTTCTGTTCCTGGAGATCCAAATCTGTTCCACGACTACCTCTGTAAGTAGTTTAAGGGCTGTCCCTATGAACACTATAGTGTTACATCTATCAGGTCTCCAGAATCCAGTCCTTAGAGGCTGACCAACTGGTTAGGTGGCCCTTCTTTCCTTGGAGATTGATCTATCCTAAATGCCAGCCTTGGCATCTTGCAAGAACTGTGTGCACCTCCTAGAGATCTCCTTCCATGTCTCATCCAATGAAGATTCCCTCATGCACTGGAAAAGCTGCATACCTACCTGCTGATGACTATGCAGAAAATAGTAGAAGCTTTAAACTTTTAGGTTTTTTCAGTCTTCACTTACAGTACTGTTCTTGAAGTCTTACTATGGACAAGGGAAACAACCCTCCTGCTGTACCAAAAAAAAAAACACTAAAGCACAAGAAAAGGTTTATGCACATAGCTCAGAAAGATAAATGGAAATTAGGAGGCAGAAAGTGAATGACAGCCACTAAAAGGTCATTTGAAGAACAGAATCAAGTTGTACCGGAGCCTAAGAACATAAAATGTGTGTTACCCACTGCCTGCTCTGTCCTCTTCTGTCTGTGCCAGTTTTCTTGTGCATCTGTCACTGCTGAAATTTGTATGATTCCATTTTTGTTGGGGTGATACTATACAGAAGGAAAGAGATCCAGTGGTTCTCTAGCTTGAATATTACCAGACATACAAAGGAAATAGTTCCCAAAGTTCCCAATAAAAATGATGAGAGTTCTGTTACTATTGACAAGAGCCTTGTGTGACCCATGGAAAACTGCCTTGCTTTCAAGAGGACTTGCACCATCACAGAGAAAAACAAAATCTGATTTCCAGCTGCATTGTGTGCCTGGGACATCACTGATGTTCACTGCCCTCTGTTGTCTGATGGATATCAGGAGGAAGAACCAAGAATCTGCTCTTTCAACACTGTTTTCTTTCCATTTTAGTGGCGAGAATGATCTTCCATTAGTTAATACTGACAACAAATGTAAGGAAAGAGCTGGATTTTTATAAAAAATCTTCTTCAGAGCAAATTGCCACTTTTCTACTTCAGCTCTGAGCTCCATAACATGAAGTACAAGCAAGGAACCCCATAACAGCTATTGCAAGACCAGCATTTGAAGACTTTCCTTTCTCTGAAGAAACCTACTTTGGTATGGAAGCATAAAGAGAGAAAGGCAATTTTAGCAAAAAGAAAAGTGCTTTGATGAATTGCAAATAGACTGTAAATGACTACAGAAAAAACTGATGGTGTGAACAAAGTACATAAAAATCCTGTGTGCATACACTGTTTATAAATCAAACTCTCACCCACCATACTTGGAATAGACATCCATAGGAACATATCAAATTACATAAAAGGTCAGTGAATGTAAAATACTGAACAGACTGTTATGGGATCATTTTTAATCTTTTTCATCACCTAAAATCTTGTAGGGAGGGGTAAATGATATTAAATGAATTGAAGAAGCTAATGAGAATTTTTGGATTATAATGCCAAAATCAGGAGACATGTTTTTCATTCTAAAGATCTGGTGCTTGCTAGAAATTCTGTCCCATTATTCAAGACATTTGAGAAAATTAATTTTCTCCTTAATTTTTTTTTTTTTAATGCACTACTGGCTTTTAAAAAAAGAAACAAAGTTTGAAAATATTTATAACATTATTAAAATAGAACTTCTCATTTGATGGTTGCAGAACTCCACTGAAATGGTGTTAGCACTGTTTTGCAGAGGGAAGCCAAGGTTATGATCACAAGTCCCATGTTAAACCTGCATCCTGTTTAATCTAGGCAACAGCTGAGGTGGGGGATTTTCAAAGCAATCAAAAAGTAAATGAAGATACTCCACTCTGGCTTAGTATTTTCATTTTTAATTCTTTGAAGCCTCACCTCTAACTCTGTTAGACACAAAAAAGCATGGCTTGATTTCCAGGGTCACTGTACTTGGTGAGCTCATCTTCCCATAAGAAGCAGAAGAAGGTGATGTGGAGGAGGTTTCCTCTTTCCCTCAGTTTTGTTTTTCTCTTTGTTTTCTAACTTGTCATCACTAAGAAGAAGAAATCCTTAATTTGACCTTATGGACCCCTGGTAAAATTTTAGAAAGTTTGAGGTTTTAACGTGTTGGCTTTGGATTCATGGAGAGCATCTTGAAGATTACAGTTTATTTTAATCAGAAGTTTACTTTGAGTTAGTTCTCTCCAGCCTGCTGGGTAACAGACCCACACTGCCTCTGTTTTTGAAAATTCTAACAAACCTCTTTTTTTGGTATGTTTTATACATGTTTGCTTTAGGAGAGAAAACAAAAAATACCTTGTTCATCCCAATCCATCCTAATTTTGTGAACTAGGCAAGGGCCACTTTTTCTTAGTTAGAAGTGTCATTTCTTGTCGCTTCTGTCACTTTTTGATATTTGAATGAATAATGCTATAAAAATAACATAATCAAAAGTGTCCAGTTGCAGTCTGATGCATCGGCCCAAGATGAGAGATGTTATTTACATAGTAGAAAACAGAAGTACTTAAAAAGTAACCCCCTCATGTTTGAAGGATGGATAAACCAAGGCAGACCCATGCTTCAGCATCCTCACTGTATAATATTGCACACAGCAAAATCTAGACCCTAATCTAAACCTTGTGGCTCATGTCCATCCTTCCACTGGATTTCTCCTTCTTTTCAGAACTCTCTTTAATTTGTCTGCTCTATATCTTGAATTTACTTATTTTAAAAAATTAACTTAAAGCTAGCTCAAAATAAAACTCTGGATTGGTCTGAGGCCGTTAGAACACCACTAATTATTAGCCCAGGTGAGCACAGAGCAGCCTCCTGTATTGCTCTCCAAAGCCTTCCTCCCCTCCAACTCCCTCTCCAGTGTCCAAGGGTCTGTGCAGATTCCTGTGACAAGTTATCCCAGACAGGCCAACAGCAGCAGGGAGTTTAAAAGGCACATTTAGGAAAAGATTGACTTGCCAAGCAGTCAGTATGACCAAGAATATTTTAATTTGGACTTTTCCCAAGAAATTAAATTATTTGTTCATCAGTATTTTTAATGAGGTGTGCATTATTTCTGTAGGTGTGCTTTTATATGGCATGTTGTGGGTGTGTTTCTGTATGTCTGCATATAGACTGTCTGTATGTATGGTGCATTTTTTTGCACTTACTGCTACTAGCTTTTAATATTTTTTTTCTGGGGAAACACACTGTGATGGCTTCAGTATTTCAGAGAGCATGCAATCCAAAATCTGTCAGTTGGAAATATTTCTTCAAGGAAAAAAATGTGGGGTTTGTTTACTTTCTCAATTTCTCATCTGTTCAGCTCTGTGTTAAATGTGTGTGATACTGCAAGGCTTGGGGTGGGACTCCAGTGACTTCTGTTTATTTCACCATTTTGTAAACACTAGTTAAGAAGAGTGATGTTGAACTGTAGCTTGTATGTGAGGTTCCTTTCTGAAACAAGAATTTTAAGTTCCATAGGAGATTGCTAGTTTGCTGTCTGCCCCTAAAGAGTCCTGTTCACCTTGCAAGGAAACAACATAGGTGGTTTTGTCATATTAGTTTTAAGTGATTTTGTATGCCTAATGGAAGACACTTAGGGAGAAGAATCCATGCAATTTCTAGAGTATCAAAGCCTTGTTGGGGTTTCTAGGTGGCTGAATTCAAATTTGTTGGTGGTGATCTTGGTTCCGAGTGATATAGCCATCTACTGCAGTACTTAACTTTACAGAGTGCTTTCCAAACATACACTAATTTGCTCTCACACCATCTCTCAAACAGGAAGCCAGATAATGAGCTGTGGAATCTTTTATTTTCCTTTTAACTGTACCATTATTAATGCCTGAACTATTCTGAAGTTATAAAACAAAAGCAGACAGAACATCAGTTTATATCAGAAGAGAGAAATGCATTGATGTCAGACCCCTCTGAGCCTTCTGGAATTCAGCTGTTGGCTTCTCTGTATTGACAGTCCCAAATTCCACAACATCCATCCATCTGCCACAGTCACTAATAAACAACAATATGCTTCTCTGATTCTTTTCACCAACTCTTGGTTTTACCTGAACCAAATCTTTAAACATTTTATAAAATCCCTGCTAGTCTTCATCTTCTACAGCTCAACAAATGATTTCTAATATGAAGTGACACCTGTGCTTTGCTGAAGTACAGGTACCTGAAATGTACACGTATTTTGTTTGCTTGCGACAGTGGTTTTCAGACCATCTGTAACTGACTCACAGACTTGTTCTGTCTCTCTCAGATTGTGTATCTGAGGGATACACATTGGGAAGAGATGTTCCTAGTGTTTTCAGATTCAAAATTGATGGTTAGGGAGGGGTGTTTAGCTGTGAGAAGTGTTAAAGATGGATAGTTTCTTCCAATCAAAAAGTTTTGGAACAACTGATTTTAAAATTTCATTTATCTTATAAAAAATACAACTTTTCTTTGGCTACAACTAGGCTCTTTAGTAAGTTCAAGGTATAATTTTCCCATGTCCTCTTTATCTTCATTCCTGTTTAAAACTTTGAATACCATTAAGGTCATACTTCAAATCCAGTAGCAGCACGGATCTCCATTTTCCTCTCTCTGACTTCATATAAGAGCAGTAAGTACTATAAAATATTCTGTGCCATTCTAACTAATCACCCCTCTGGCATTCTGAGCAAATGCAGGTTAATGGTGAATCTTTTAATATTTCTATTAATTAAGTATATTATCTTAATAACTCTATTGTCAATTTTTCATTGCTAGGTAATGACTAGAGCTGGGCTAGCAATATATTTAAAGGAAAGCAGTGGGTTTTGTTTGTGAATTGCCTGCTGGCAAAGACTGATTTTTACAAACATGTTTGTTATTTGAAAGTCAAGTAAGGATGTTTTGTGCAGACATGACTGAGCAGAAGTTGGTTCATCAAGAGGGTGTCACATCTTTCTGGTTTGGACAGGGGCATCTATGCAGGTTATAGAAAATTGCTGCCGTAAGTCTTGGGTTAGGAGAATTAATTTTTGAGGTAGAGTTTTTATCCTAGCTACTTTATTAAATATGACACATTTAAATATGGAAATGAGTACATAGTTGGTGTATTGGTATTTTAGATCGTCTCTATGACCTGTGCATTTGCTTAAATCCATAACATGAAGTTAAGAGGAGGATCTCAGGGAGGGCTTTAGATTTAAGCACTACAGAGGGGAGGAGGGAGATGGAGTAATTCAATCAGTGACCATGATTCTTATTCTAATAAAGATTCCTGTTTGGAATTGAGAGAGGTCTCCTGCTACAATTGTACATGTGTTACGGTGCCACCCACCATAATGAGGTGGAAACAGAAATGCAGCCAATTCAATAGGACTTTCAGTTTGATGAGCCCGTAGAAAGATCTGAACATAAGGATTGTTTCACAGAATCTGAGCAGCAATGAAGCTGAAAATATTGATTCATAAATTTCCTGGGAAGATGAGAGAAACTATGCAATCATTCCTGAAAAGTTGATGAACATTTCCATCCAAAAATACAATACACTAATAGGTGTGCTTGTACAAAAACATGAAGAGATGCAGAAAGCTTTTAATGCAGCAGCATATGAATAAGCAGGGGAAAATATCCTTAAGGAAACACTAACATGAGAAATTTAAAGGAGGAATTACAGGAAAAATCATTACATTTGTTGTGACTCTGAAAAAGACAGAGTAACTGCCAGCACAGCACAGGCAAGTGAGAAGTTACCCCAGGAGTGTGCTGAAAACGTGATGTAAGGAGATCTGCAGGAATGCCCAGGTGCAAAAGGAAGGCAAAAGGAAGTCTTTTATTCAGAATTTAATTTCTCAGTCAGAAATGTAACAGTAGATGAGGCAAAACGTAAGATAGGAGACTGGCTGAAGGCTGAGACAGTTGTGTTGGAAGCTGAGAATGCAGGTGTGTTACTGCTGTACTTTGAGGCTCTGATTGTGGGCCAGAAGGTTGTACAAGCCCAGCTCAAGCAGCTCGGCTGTTCCTCACTCTGCAGGCACGAGCTGGTTGCTGATAAGGAAGCAATGAGACAACAACAGTTCAGGTGCACGTCAATTGTCCTGAAAACCTGCCCTGAAGCCTGCCTTTCCCAGGTGCTTTGACTCACTGGGCATGTCAGTCACTGTCCTCATCCACCAGAAACTGTTTTCCAGGCTGCCCACAAGGTCTGTTGGAGCTGTGGCTGCTGGAAATCCCCACCAAGTGTTAGGAGAAGCAGCAGGGCAGTAGGTGAAGTGTAGAGGCAGTAGAAGAGGTAAATTTAATCAATTTTAAATGGATTAAAGTAAAGAAGTGGCTGTGATCTAGAAACTTGAAAAAAAGTTGGCCTTAGTCTCTTGCTAGATGTTTTTGTTGCCTGGATATCTTTGAGCTCATACTAGTTATAGACGCAGGAATTTGGTATTAATAAAGACTCTTGAGGCAGTTTTCTTAACTTAAACACCCAAGGTGTCATTTACAATGAAGTTTAGGTCCTATTTAGCTGCTTCCCAAAATAAAGGAAGAGTGCAGAAGAAAAGTATAATAAAACAGAAGAGTATAACAGAAAAGAAACTGTGACTAAACAGAGTTGTGTGCCCCACTGCATTTGCTGGAGGAAAGCACAGGTACTGCAGATATCTATGGGGAATGTTTCTTAGCAGCCCAGGTGCTGGGTCAAGCTCCCAGTGCTTATAGGTAGACAGAGAAACAAATAAACAAGTATTTTTACTTTGCTTTACATAACTTTTCAGGCATGCCCACAGGGTTGGGTATTTTGGCATTTTTAGGAAAGTTTTGTGCATCTAGGGTTTGAGTGTATTTTCCCCAAAAACTGTATCAGAGAATCTTTTGTTAACTGCAACTTCCTTGGAGATTCAATTAATGGAAATGACTTTTAAAAAGCCAATTAAATGTATGATTGAATGCCAGCCTTTCTGATTGCAGCCTTCATTAAGAAACTGAAAATGTGAGGTATTTTTTTACCTAATATTGAACACAGTTAATTAAAAAGGTAAAGATTACATTTTGCTTCAGTTAATTTGAAATAAAGAACCTCCATTTAAACAATAAATTTCAGATTTTAGTTTTAGCAATTAATAGACCAAACTGTGTACTTAAGGTTTTATTATATTGATTGTAAAATAATTAGATTAGCAAACACATTGCAAATATATTATCTAAAACAAATAACATCATCACCAAGCTTTTTGTTATATAGCACAGCAGTAAAACATATAACAGTATAATCTAAAGCAACCTCATAAAATTAATAGTCACAGAGCATATATTACATCCTTGCACTAAATGACAAAAGCCAGCATGATGATCGTGTGGACAGCTTTATACTGTGAGGCTTGTAAATGTTCTGGTTTAGGATTTGTAAAAGTTAAGATGTGTCTTTTATGTTTACCAGATAATTGTAGTCCCGTGTGTGCTCACAGGAGTGTTTCCAAGCAGCTCTGTTATTAAGCTGCCCAAGTAACCTCGTTTTAATTGCGGCTCTCAATGCCTCTCCCACCAAACTTTCACATTCTTCCTTGCAAAGCAAATTGTAAAGAGTGTTTCAGCAGTCGCCCGAGACACCAGTTTTAAAAGCCTTAAGGCTGTTTGAGAAGCCTTTTAAAAAGCATGACATTCAATCAAAGTTCAGTGAGGAAAGTTTTAATGAATAAACTTGGTAAATTAGAAAGCACCGCAGCAGAGCGATTAACTCTCATTTGTGCATTAGTGTTAAAATTAATTAAAATGTTGAAGCCGTAGGAGGCAGGTTGCCTCCTCAAGACCTGGCTTTGCCCTCGGAGTCAGGCTGGATCCAGCAGCGATTCATCTTGCACAAGATGAGAGGAGGGGTAAAAGAAAAGAACAGCCAGGACAAATGTGTTTTCAATGGTGCTTATCTGCAGGAAGGCCACAGAGGCCTCAGTGCGGCGTTACTGGAGTGTGACGCAGTAATACAGTAGGTTTGTTGGAGGGGACATGCTTTGGAAAGAAGGCAACTCTCCTTTCACACAGATTTCATTTTGACTTGATGTGACAGAGCTAATTTCATTACCAGAAGGCATGCTGGATTGTGCTGCAGTGTAAAACAGGCTGCTGGAAACGAGCTCCCTTTCTCTGCTTTGGTTAAAATGCTCCTGGTGAATGGAACTTTCTTTACTGAGTACCATGAAGTGTGTGATACAGCAATATAATTATATATTCATAGCTGTTGCCACCTTTATTAAGTCTTCCCCTGCATTAATTAATTACAAGAGAAGTTAGTTAAAGTATCTGATATACTAAGGAATAAGGATTAATTTTAGTGCTTTCATGGCAGTACATATCAGCAACTGGTTTAGTATGAAATAACAATGTTAAATTCCTACAAACTCATTTTCTTAAAAAAATTAAGGTCTGTTTCTTTCAAGAACCAGGAGTCTGCATTTCTTCCCGTTCAGACCCATTATGATGTGCCTGTTTAACAAATCTGTGCTGCTTTCAAATTAGAAATGGCAGCCTATTTTATAAAGGGAAAAGTCTTCTTTGACAGCAGAACAATATCATACGAGTAACAAATGGAAAATTGTGTCATACAGCTGAACAGTTGTTTTCACATGCTCACCAAGGGCCAGTTATTAATTTTACGTTGGCCAGAATTAAGGATTTTGGAGAAATTAATCTGAAACTCAAAGTATGAAAAATTTCTGCTCAATGAAAATTACCATTATTCGCTGTAGATCTATATTCATAACTTTAAAACCTGGCAGTCTTTCCTATTTTTTTTCTCTATAGATTTCTTGTCAACAGGGGTGTCAGAGGTCAATGTCAGAATGCCCCTCTGGCACCCATTAACTATAACCAGAAAACTTGTTCACTATTGATCTACAATGTCTAAATATCTATTATGTTGGATATAAAAGGTGGTTTCACATCTTTCTAAAACAGATAATTCATATAGGCCAAAGGGTCAGGTCTAGTGATATATTATTGTTTCACTGTACCAGTGACTACAAGTGCAGAAGGGGAACAGGGCAGACTAAGTGTCTTTGAACTCTTTGGGAGACAGTTGTGTGCCTCCCTGCAGCTGCCCTCTGCTCCCCACGCAGCCCCCTTAGTGCTATTTAATACTGTTTGCTTGTGGGTCTGCTGTGTTGAAAGGAGGGTGCCTGAACAAGTCATGTTTAAAGTTTCTGTTCGTATTGGTGTAGTCAGAGCTCAGATGAACGTGAAATCTAAATGAAAGTCAAGTCTCAATACCCAAACCTCTGCCTTTGGCAATGAAATGGGCTGCAGTCCAGCTTGCTGTCTGCAGAGCACTTTACACCATGCTGGTCGTGCAGCCAGGGCTCTGTGTGTGGTGCAATTTGATTATTAGAAGAATTGGGCACAAAAGGGCAAAGTCCCCGTGGGTATAAGTTGTCACAGCTCCGTTGACTTCAGTAGAGCAATGACACTTGATGTACACAGAGGATCTGCCCCAGAATACTTGTCAAGACTGTGGCCATAGTTTCAAAATCATGTGTATTCTGAACAGACACTTGTGTAATATCATATGAGTGATTTTGTTTGCTCATATCAACCCATCAAATTTATTGAGGCTCTTTTAATCTCCTCATTATTTAACTATTGAGGTGCCTCTGCTCTGCTGAATGCTGAAATGCAGAGTAGAAGCAACTGTGAATTCCTTTGTTCTGCTATTCCTACAGTGGAGCATAGGAACAATGTGAGGATGAAGGGCTCAGTCCACGGCTTCGTCCCGTCCCCCCAACCCCAGTCCTGTGAATTCAAGCTTTGAGACTACGTAGCATTTCACAGGAGGCACCTACTTTGCAGGATGAGACCTGTAACAAGCAGACCCTCTGTGGAAGACAGCTGATGCTATACTCTTTAATAGAGCTTATGGCCTTCTAGCAAGCCCCCAGAATGGTTCATATTCTTCCAGGCTTCATTTTTGAAGAAAGTAAATTGAGATGAATCATGCTAAGATGAGATAGTTAAAATGTCAGGCTCCATAAGTTTCAATGCATCCTTATAGCTCTGAACACTAAAATGCAACTGAACATTGGAATAAGGGAAACAAAAGAGAATCAGATAACTAGTTCTTATAGAGGGGAAAAAAGTAATTTCTGTCTGTGCTGCTACACCATGGAAATCCACATAGTACAGTTTTAGAGCTGTACCTTAAAAAAAACAATTGCAGTTTCTTTTTATCACTGGTCTTGGTTACACATCACTGCCTACTCTATGACACGGTAGAACTGCAGAGTTCTGAGGCAAACAATACAGCACCAGCTTTATTTCTGTTTACAAATGTTACCTGGGGGAAATGTGCCTGTACCTGTTGGATAAATTACAAATCATCAGCACTAAATATGACCCACAACAGTAACATAGAGGGGAAAAAGGAGAACACTCTCTGTACATATTTGGTATTAGAGAGGAGGAAACTGCCTGCTCAGTCTACTACTGCTTTAATCAGTTAATGAAATTATACTGCTGTAATGTTGAAACTAGAGCTGTCTACATGGGGTTTCCTCAAGCATTTTTTTGACAACAGACACCTCTTCGTTTATGCTTAGCATAATATCTACAATTACTTGAATTAACTGTTATTATTCTTTTAAGTGACTCCCTGTGAGTGTTGAACCCAAGTCACATTACCAGACATGTAAGATGCAGGCAGATTTGTATCCAAGTGGTTGTCATATGGCAAAGACACAGATTACAGAGAAGTGGTGTGGCCAGTGGCATGTGAACTATCTCTTAGTCCAAGCCTCAGAGCTGATGTGCTCAACTGCATGAAGGAAACCTTCTATAAGGACCAGGAACAAGGTTTGCCTTCCTGTTTCTACACTGGTAGCAAGCCACCACCTAAATCACTCTGGTACCACCTTCCTTTTCCAAAGTCTGGGTAGGACAGGTTTTCCTGCCATGGCTGATGCAGATCAGTTACACGGACCTCGTACCGCACATGTAAATGACTAAGTCGCGGGTACCTGATCACAGTGTGGTTGACCTTGACCTGGTCACAAGACCATGAAAGCCTCAGGCAGGGCTCGGACTCAAGCCTGTTTTACTCGATCACAGACCTGAGCTGGGCAGGCCAAGGCTTTAGGTTTAGCTGTAAGCATAAAGCTGGACACCAAATAGGGTCAGGAGAAACAACTGTTTTGTAACTGGATCCTCTCACATCGTTCTGGCTGCAACACAGATGGGGCAGAATGAAGGCTATCACTCCTAGTTTATAGCCATTAGCAACCATGATCTCCCTAATACGAAACAGAAATAATAGTATTATTAATAATAATATCAAACTGACACATTATTAGCCTCTACAGATGGCTCAATTCCTCCTAATAATTTTTATTTTTATTTAATGTTTGGAGGTGCTGTAAAAAGTGACTAGTGCTTCAAAATGTGACCTCTGTGGGGTTTAAAACCTACTGAATCAGATGAGATATTAAAGCATTCAATGTAATATATGAATTAAAGCTATGTTTTTAAAACTTTAATAGGAAATGTCTGATGCTTTAGATTACTATTTCTTGAAGTAAAGTAGGCTGAAGAATTGGCTTCAGAGGGTCTCTTTATATCCAAGAAGAGCTACAGGGAGAATATGCAGTATGTTCTTCCTTCACCATGCCTCTAAATAGATGTAAAGGAATTAGCTTGTATTAATAATACATCATGTTTCTACTTTGTTTTATACTATTGTACATATGTTCTTATACCGCAGTCAACACCACCATCTTTAAATATCTCCAAGCAGTTCATTAAAGAAGGTGATTAACATCTGTCATGTGTTTTTTCCCTTCTCCTATCTCTGAGGGGAGGAGGATGTTCAGTGGCAGACCTGATTTTGGTAGAGATTTATTGTTTAGATGGGAGGCTTTTTTATTTTGCTGAGGTTTTATTTTATTACACAAAACTACCTATTGGGATAAATGTTTGCAAAGGCAACTCCAGAAAGTCTGCTCTGCAGCTGAAGTGAAAGGCGATGAGATTTAACTTGAGTGAGTATGTTCAGAGACTGGTGGGAATCCCATCACCTCCTCACCCTCTCACTGGGGGCCTCCCATGGGAGTGCAAGTGAAGCTCCTGACTGTGGCTTATGTCCTGGCACTTCAGAGCCTCTTGGACTCTCCAGAAACATTTGACCATAAGGACCAAGGAGAATCTGCTTTTCACACACATAATAGACATTTGGTCTCAGGAAAGCTGTGTCCAGGTTCTCTTAAGCTGCCAATAGATTGGCCTAGGAGGGGTTTGCTGTGCATCCAAGGAAACTGTGCTGTAGTTAAACACCTCAACATGCCTTTTCCCAGCCCACAAGCACCACCTACCTCAGTGTAGCTCTGTTGGCAAGCTTCAGCTAGCTTCCCTGCATGAGCAGATCTCACCTGGACACAGGGGTGGTGGGCACTGTGGCCCTCACTGGGCTGGCAGAGAACGTTTCACTTGAATCTTGCTGTTTATTGAGTCCCTGTCATCTGATTAAGCTGCTCCATGGTTAAATACAAATGTGACTTAAACATATGGGGAGAAACTGGTCCTTTGGGGAGTTCTTAAATAAAAGCCCTCAGTAGAATTAAACAGTTTCTTGCTGTTTCACATTGTGTATTTCCCTGCAGGAAGGATTAAATTCAATCACTTTACTGTGTTGATGGATTTCTGACACCCTTTCATGAGACAGCAGCATCTCAGCACCAGCAGTAACTAGTATTCTTCAGTAGGTTCCAGTGGGATACGAATGCATATACCTCCCCATTTCCTGATGAGGAAGTAAAAACTGTCCCAACACTGTACCCTGAGAGCTCCCAGGCTGCCAGGTTATTGTTGTCAGGCTGTGTTTGACCTTTGGTAACCTCCCTGTGAGCATTCAGATATGTGCAGCTCTGATATAGACTGTCATTTCCATGGATATTTTCAGTCTCAGCTGGTTTATTGTTGGGCAAGGCCTGAAACCAGGTTAGTTCCAGTATTTTTCCTCATAGGCTCTGAAAGGCTGGAATGACCATGGTCTCCATTATAGCAGTTCTGCAGCATCAACCGTACTGAGTTAAATCTTCCTAATTTTTCATTTCAATTTTAGTTGCTCATGATAGCAATCCAGGAAAAGCAGAGATTTGTCTGACAAAAAGAGACATCATCTCTGCAAGCTTTCATACTAACTATAAGGCCACTTCCAGCTCTTAGTAATAAATTTACCTCTGTCATAATATTTACTAATGCACCTGGCTCACATTAATTGTATTCTGTTTGCTTTTCCAAAGAGAATTTGATGGCCTCTGGATGACAACGTAGTTTTGCACCAGCTGGTTTCCATAGACAAGCCAGTTGTCATTGTCTTTGTTGAATTTGCACTAGCAGCTTCCGTCAAGGGAGAGAATTTTGTAGCCAGTTCTGTTTCCAGCCGAGGGGAGATGGGGAAGTCTGTTCCCTTCCTTGACTTTGCCAGTGAAAGAATTCTTGGACTGTGAAGGTTTTCTGTACCTCCAAAATGTGTATATGGGAGAGCACAGAGGGGAATGGGAAAATAAAGGACGGGGAGAAGGTCTGTGTGTGCCTACCCAACCCCCTGAACACACGCACACAAACACACATAGTCTTACAAAGATCCCAGTAGGGAACCCACACTAAAGGTTAATGCAGCCCCAGGCTGTAATTAGCCTTTTGCACAGAGTCTCCTTGTTGTGGAATCTCTATTTATGAGGGTTTTCAGGGGCAATGAACCACCAGTCCCCTCCCCCAGTTCCCCCAGTAAAGCCCACTGGCAGGAAGCTGGCAAGGATGCTGGGGTTTAGGAGGAATGCTGAGGAGCAGGGCTTTCCTCTGGTGGCTCTGGGGCTCTGGCAGGTCCCTTTGAGATCTCAGGGATTCTCAAAGACAGACAGGAGAAAGCTGCATTGCACCCCCGCATGCCTTTTTTAACCTGAGCAAGGGCTAACCTGACACCCTGATGTAGAAATTCATTGTCAGATCTGTCGATGACAACAAATTTGCCTGTTAGTCATACATACCTGGCACCAGAGAGAACATTTGCACTGTCCTGTTTTAGTTCACAGAAGAAAGGTTTCATTGAAGTGCAAGAAATTAAGAAGTTGGAGAGCACAGTAATATTAACATTCTTACAAACTAGGTTTCATGTTGCTTATCCAAGAACATCTTCTAAAAATGTGCTGGTTTGTTGTTTAGCAGTAGCTGGTTGTTGCAAGGAGCAGTGAGGGTATATTGTAGTGATCAACTCTTAGGTGCCTGGTGGAGCCAACTCCAAGGCTCATCCCTTCAGTAGCTAGTGCATAAAATTACATCTAGATATTTTTTTATGATCTGGGTTTGCAAATCTTGCATGGGTTGAAGTCAGTAACGTTATTGAATTTTACCAAATGACTGCAATTTATTTTTAAAATTAAAACAAAATATCTCCTCTACTACATATGACCCGTTCAGGAATCTGCAAAACATTGATGCACCACAAATGAGTTCCTGCAATGGCTCAAAGAGGCAGGTATTTAGGAAAAAAAAAAAAAAAAAAAAAAGTAATAATGCAAAAAACTAGGAAGGAATCAAACTTTATTTGATTTTGTTTAGTAATGTCATGCAGATGCTTTAGGCCTAAAGGCTTTTCTTGGTGCACGGAGGGAGATGGGGGAATACCCCACATCACAGAGGAGCTCAGGGGTCTGTTCTATTAGTGCTAAGTGGAGTGACAGTGAACTGATAAACTGTGATAACGTTTTCAAAAGGCAAATCCCACCATCTATTGAAACCTCCTGGGACCACGTGTAGGTGTTGTCAGCTCCACTGCAGGCACAAATGCGAACTCCCACCACTGGGATATGTAACAATTTGTAATGCAACAATTAACAGAAATATTGACATAAGTATGTACTCAGCGGGGAGCTGGTATCTCATAGACTCACTAGAGTGACTGTAATACAACATATACAGTGCCACATCAATTCTTAATGCAGGCTAGTCTCCTATATAAATTACAATGAAAGCATGCATGTAGGTATATGTGGAGCAGGCTACTTATCTGGTGTGGCATAAAAAATAAAACTTCCCTTTCAGATCAGGTTCCTTTACTTGGTTGTGGGGAAAATATGTTACAAAAATGCATATTTTTTAACATGAAATACCCGTCAAATTGTATTATCATCATTGGCAATTTCACAACTGGCAAACCGTGTTAAACATAAATCTGCAAAATTATAATTAGGAAAACATTTTGCAAACTATTCTCCTGGGGATTTTGAGGTTAGTGGCATTATAAATGCTGTGGGTTTTATAGTGTGTGTGATTTCAACCCCCCAGAGCACACACACACATGTACACACCGACACATACGCAGTTCCCTGTCGCTTTCCTCGTGTCCTCCATCTCAACTAAAGTAAATAAGATATCCACTCAGATAATGGGAACTCCACTAGCACTCTGTTAGTGCCTTTTCATGCCAATTAAACCCATTTTATACAGTCATAGTAGATGCTCCAGTGCCTGCATACTAGACTCCAATAGAGCTCAACCAAACAACAGCACAGCAAATGGGATGTGGAACACTTCATGCAAGTTTCCCTTCTGTCTTTGTTTTTAACCACTCGAACAATATTCCAATGACAAACATTTATTCTGAAAGATAAGTGCTTATTAATATGTAAGTGGAATTAACCAACTTATTTGTAGCTGATGATTTTGATAATAAAGATTTCACTCTGCTTAATTTAAATTAATGCTTCCTGCTTTAATGAAAACCCAGCTAACAGCATAAAGAAATGTTGACAGATACAGTTAATGCATAAATATACATTTATTTACCTATGATAAGACATTTTAGTTTGATCTTGTGCTCAGCCCTGGCTATAATTCTTTACAAAGAGAGCATTTGCATCTTAGTTTTTATAACAGGAATTTTTTCATTTTCTTTTTGTTAATTTTGCACAGTTCATAAAGGAAATATTTTCTCCCACGATCTGCACACTGGCAAATTCCATACGTTTGTTAGATCAT
>NC_067288.1:29217500-29257500 GCF_020740795.1 Apus apus | reverse complement strand
GATTCTTGCCATTTCTCAGATGTCTGCTGGCATCACATCCAGGTAGGGGGATAGCATGAAGTGACATTTACTATTTCGGTCTTAAAGTGAGTGTGGATATTGTTGCTAATAATCATCTTCTTGTAAATTATAAATGTCAAGGACACCCAAACCCATGTGTTCACTGTAGCTTCTTTTTTAGAAAAAAAGTCTCCCAGTTGCAGAGATTGTCAGGCATGGTTGGTCCACCTGGCATACAGCACAGCATGATGCTTTAAGATGTTTGACCCCTGCCTTTAACTTCTTCATCATAAATTAATAAAATGGAGATTTTTTGTTAAGAGATGGCATTGCTTAAAATTCATATAACCTACACTTGCTGTGCTTTACATTGCTCTTGATAATATCAGTTCTTAAGAGTAAATGGGGTTGACCTGGGACACTCCTGGTGTCAGAGAATATTCCAAGTGTTACCAGGAGTGGTACCGTGGAGCTAGCAAGAAGTTTCTGTTGCTGTTATGAAACCAAAAGCACTGCAGAGTGCTGGGGTGCAGCAGATGGATGAGGCAGAGCTGTGTGCTCTGCTGCAGGACAGGAGCGGGGACACCTCTGAGAGGGAGTTGCCATCACTCCAATTCTGCCTGAAGTGGGGACTCTGAAAAGAGCTTCTCAGCAGCTCAGCTCTGCTGCAGCCACAGTTAGTACAGCTCTTAAATCCTAAAAGAAGACTCAAGTTTTAAGTTCTAATTCAGCAAATTATTTAAGTCTAAGCTCGTGCTTAAATTTGTCCTTCTTCCAGAATGCACTGTTAAAATTTCTCATTTACTGTGAGAGAAGGGCATATTTAATCTCATTAAATGTAAAGAAAATTTTATCACCAGTGCCGTAAATAAGGTTGGACTTCAGGGTGACAGATGTGGGCTGGGTGAAGCATGAGAACAGTACCATGAAGGAGGATTTGTCTGTAGTCAAAAGTGCCCATTTTCTTAAGGTCTTTTCAGGGAAATATCAGGTATCATTTTGGCTGTAAAACCTGGCTCTCCTGCCTTGTATGAAAGTAGTTGTTTGAACCTTCAATTTAGCAGGAGCCTATTGAATGCCTTGTATTGTTCTACACATGCTCCCCCCACCAAGTTATTCTTAATAATCGCTATTCATTTCAGTGTTTATAAAAGATAAGGATAGCAAAGTAATAATATCCAGTTAGTTTCTGTATTAAATAGATCTGAAGAAATCTTTGTACATAGGGTAGCTATTAATGCATTGCTCAGTATTATATTTAGTAGGAGAAAGTCCAAGTCTTCGGGTCCCCATCTGAAACACAAAGGCCCAGAAGGAGGAGCAGAGGACGCACAGTGTCAAGTCTGACTTTTTTCCAGCTTGGTATAACAAGAGACTCTTGCTCAATCTTTCAGCCCCAAACGCTTCCCCAGGCACCTCTCTGGCCGCTTGCAGTGTGTGGTGTATTTCACATGACACAACCAAAGAAGAAATTTTGAGCTGCTCCTTTCAGCTCTTCAGAGTTCAGTTCTTCAGAGCTTCCTCCCATACTAGATGAACTAAAAAGCAAAGGAAATGTCTGGGGCAAAAATTACCAAGCTCACCTTTAATGGTGTACTGTATTTCAAGTATTTTTCAAGTAGCCAAATACTTAGAATTAAAAGATGAGTTGGGCTAGTTGGCACACTTGGGTTACAAGGAGGCCAGGCTGGTATTGCTGAGGGACCATGCAGGGCTTCCTCTTACCTTGGGACACAGATAATGATGTTCACCAGACAGTGTGAGGGAAAGATGTTTAGCCCTTTCACCCTCCCTTCTCGTTTTGACTCAGGGAAAACCCCACCATGTGAACAATGGAAGAAATGATGCCATTCTCTTTTTATTTTTTTTTTTTTTTGCATGAAAGATTGTTTTACGAAGGTGATCACTTAAAAAATGTGTAGGGCATTTACTGAAAAAATGACAATATTCTAAATGTTTTCTGAAAATGTGGTATTTTCCAATGCATTTTTAAGGAACTTAGTAATGACCATGAGTCAGTCTCTCTCTATTACTGCAATTTTCATTAAAAGTCAGCCCAAGGAAATCAGGTATGTGTTATGCTAAATGCTTCCAGTCTAGAAATCTTCCAAGCAGGGTTAGCAACTGCAGCACTTCCAGCCTTCATGATTTTCTCTTGATCCTGCAGCTTGTCATGTGTTTTTGAAAACCTTAGCACCTGGAATCAAGCAGATGCTTGGAATCTGAATGTTTGGGAAGTAGGCTTCTTGTCCTGCTAGAACTGCCATATTTATAAGCCATTATTTTTAAGACTTTCATAAATGAGAGCTTGGTGGGCATGGCACAGTAGGGATATGAAGATGGATTATGGAGAGGCCCAGAGAGCTCATTAGGGTAAAGAAAGGGAGGCCAGACTGCTTGCTGAACTGAATGACTGATTGTGCTATCTTGTGCCTTCCTTTCAGAAGATAGCCTATTGCATTTTGTGTTTTAATTTTAAAGATAATTATTTTAATTTAATTCAGTACTTTTTAGGAAGGTAACAGAGATGAGAACATTTGTTAGGGCCTATCATCTCCCATGTTTGAATTTGTTCCCTGTTAGTGCTGGAAAATAGGCTCTCTGGGGTGTCTTGTACAAGCCTTGTGATCTTCCCTGTGTAATGCTGTCTGTGTCACCAAAAAAACCTTCACCTTCTCAGCATTTACTATTTTAGAATCTTTTCCCCAGTAATATCAGTAGAGAAGCCTTGAACTGAACATCAGTGGAGTCCTTGGTCCCTGGGTGTTGGCTTGTTGGCAAAGTAGCATGAGGCTGCACCTCTTATGAGCATTTAATTTTGCATCAGGAATGAACTTTTGAAGCTTCTTTCAGCTGTGGTAAAGCACATCAACCTTTTAATAGCACCTAGGTGTCAACCACAGTGACTTGTCCACCATGGGAAGGTGCATTTAGGAAAACAGGTGCTCTGAGGGGTGTCCTCAGAGGGCCTGTTGGCTTGAACAGTGATCACTGTCAGAATCATAATGGATGTAAAACTCCTGTGTTGCTCCCTGAGACTGGCCACGTTTCAGGAAGCCACCTTAGTGCTGGGTTTATGTGACATGAGCTGGGATTATGAATTGCTGAGTGACATTTGTGCGAGTGGGGGCATGGTTTTACCAACCTGCTAGGCTGGGATTAAAAGTAACATACAGTTCTTCATGGTTTTTAAGAGTTTATTCCACTTACTTTTGAGATTTAGTCAGGCTGGTTAATAAAGAAGAGCAAACAGTTTCATTAAGAAACATAAAGTGTTCCTCTTCATAGAGCAAAGGCACTTTTCTCTTTACATGTCCTCCCTTAATACCAGCTTAAAATCAGCACATGGCGGTGCTGAATATTGTTTTTAAGAACAAACTCATTTCTATGCTCCCAAACCAAATGCAACAGGAATAATACCATTACTGCAGGACAAAATATAAAAAGGGGATTCAATTTTAAACCGCTTGTGGCAATGAAAAAATAGAACTTCAAATGTGAGCCAATTCATTGAGGCCTTAACATTCATTTGTTGCAAATGGAGGGGGCAGCGGAACCCAAGGCTTGAGCCAATTGGCATCTTTCAGGCAGGGAAAGGTCAAGTGGTGGCTCACCGTGTGTGTGCTACTCCTGGGCTCTGCTCAAATGCTGGTATTAAACAGAAGTTACATCTGAGGTCAAGTGACCGCAATAACAGGGGACACAGCAAGCCCTCAAATCATTCCCCGTGATGAAAATGACAGGGAGCTGACATAATATCTGAGGTGAGATGAAACTGAAATCCTCAGCACCTGAACACTTCACCTACTGATGGGTAACCTGACCCTAACCAATCTTATAATCATATCCATGTCAAGGGGGAAGCTGCATTTCCCGGAGCAGAAGGTACAGTCACTCGTTTTTATTTTTTTGGGGGGCTCTGACTCTGCTTCTGGAATGATGTTGTTAGAAGTTTCAATACTCTGCTTTAAACCTTTCAAATCAACGTCTTCTGCAAAAAATCAGCTCCCACCTCGGTGAACAGACACTGCTCTCTCAGGTCTTTCTTTTCATTCTTGGTGGTTCTGTTGTGTATTTATGGAGCAGTAGCTGTGCATGTTAAAGGGTGTGTTTTAAGAGATTCAGGTTGGAATCAGATATGACACTTTCAAACTAAAGACAGAGAGCAAGTACTTGGGGTGACTGTGATTTGTTCAGTGATGGTAAGTGATGGTTAGCACAGGAAGTAACCTTCTTCAATGAAAGCATCTTTTAAGCAGAAAGACAAAAATTAGCTGATCATCATACTCTTCCAAATAATGTCACATTGGATAGCTTCTATGATTAAAAACCACTTGTTTGTGTTTTGTGGGTTTTTTTAGTTATTTTTATCACTAAATCCTACCTCTTAAAATGTTCTTTTTAATTTTCTCTTTAAAATTGCATGGTAGAAGATCCTGCTTTCCAAGCCTGTTTGTTTGTACTCGTATTTTTCTGAAGAGGACAAACAAAGCTCAGATTAAAATCCTGTTTACATAAGCAGAGCAGGACCAAAACACTCCTACAATATTTTTGGAGCCAATATATTTGCAGGACCCACAACAATCACTGCACTCAGCTGTGGGATGAATCAGCATGTATTTAAATCAAAGGCAGGGAGGAAAGACTACATTAGTTCTGTTCCACAGACCTGTCAAAGCTCCGAAGAGATTAAACGCATGACCCCTTCATCCCTAACATTGCTCCACAAGAGACATTTCTGTCACTATTTCTGCCACTTGGCTTTCTGAGATGCCACGAAGCCTTAGGGCGACCTCTGCTACATTTCAGTGTTGTTTATTGATTTCTGACCCAGTGCTTAATAGTTTTCCCAGTCCCCCTGAATGGCTTTTGTAAGCAATAGGGTTTGTGCATCTCCCCGATCAATACCTTTTATATTTACAATAAAATTGAAACTGCTTCTGCTGGGGGTGCAGCCCAGCATTTGTCATCCTTCAGCAAGAGAAAACTATGTCATTATCTGAATTAAAACATTTATTTCTGATTAAGAGAGTGTCCTATCTCATTAATTTTTCCCTTTCCAATAGAAAGGGAATAGAATCCTATTGATTTTTGCACTTTTACACATCTCCACTGCTGGGAAGATAATTGAGAAGTTAGCCAGAATAAATGAAGTTTCAAGTCTAGCAGGCCAGCCAATACCTTCCAAATTCAAGGTGTTTTTATGAAGCTGGATTTTAATTTGTTGGCAAGCTGAAGCAGTGGGACTTATTCGGCTGAGTAAATTGGATTAAGAGTAGAATCTCCTTGAAGCGTGTCTTGGTGAATGCTGAGGGGCTTGTTCCCCCTAGACAGCCACAGACTTGCTTTAGATTTATGCTAAGACAGCTTCCAAATTGCCCTCCTTCAAAACTCCAACTCGCTCCAGGAAGTGTGGATTAGCAGACCAAAAGCCTATTAACTTACTTCTCTTTCATTGTATCCACTGTCTTAAAAACAAGCAAACTCTAATCAGCAGCTGAACTAGACCTTCAGATTTGCTGCGTCAATTGATTACACTTTATTAGAATAATGGGATTAAATCAAGCTTCATTAAAAATAATTCCCTTTGCATGAATCCCTGCTTTTGAGGATCTTTCTGGCATCAGTGTTTGCAGTGATACCCCAGGTACAGGGCAGTTTTTCTTCTAATGTTTTCCTCTCTGAATTAGCAATCAATATCCTGTCTTCATTTCCTGGATATAAAGGCCATACCATCCCTGCATTTCCAACTAGAATGTGGAATATGTGTTTATACAATTGCAACAATAAAAGTTTGTATTTCTGTTAGACAGTATGTTGCATATTTTGATAAGACATACAGAAGATTTTCTTCCAGGAGTCATTTTAGCTATTTTAGAGCAGGGAAATGCATCTTCCTAAATAAATTCTGTGTCCTCTAAGAAATGCTGAGATTCCTCCCATTTTAGAATTAAGAAGCAAATCTTTCTTCAAAACTAAGAAGTAGAAAAAGAAATCTCAGTCTCCAAAGTCTATCTCAGTAATCTCAATTCAGACACTACTAGTAAGTAATCTGCTTTCTCACTTTTATCCGTGCATGCTTTACAACTTGATTTTGAGAGATTGGTTTGATTATTGTTCAGTAATCTAAAATGTCTGGGCTGCAAGTTGAAAAGACTGGAGCTTCTAGTTGTTCTGAGTTTGTGATTTCTGGCTCTGGTGGGGTTTTTTGCACTGGGGTGGGAGTGTTGTGAATATTTGAACCTTATTAGTTTCTAAGGAAGCAAATACAAAATACACAGGAAAACGTCCCCTGAGAAAGCATTGTAAATGCCTTAGTTATAACAAATCAACAGCACTAGATTAAAAATGCTGTGTAAGTGAAGAACTTAATTTCTTGCTGCATTTTAATGCATAGTCCCAAGCACCAAAGTATGCAAAAGGTTGAATACATTCATCACAAACAGTTCTGTTTTCCCTTTTTACACCAATGAGAAATTACAAGATTACCAATGACCTTCCTACCAATGAAGCACCATAATTATGGTCATTTGTTATACAACAGAGATGAATGGATAGAATTTACATAGAATAAAAATATTATTTAACAGCTGTTATTGATGTGTGAAGTGTAATCCTAATTTATTTAAATGCTATAAATGTATTGGTGATGTATTCTTTTCAAATTAACCTCATGAACCTTATACTGGCAAAACTTCCATTAATATTGCACTAAAATCCATTTTCTCATGTTGTGGGGTGTATTGCATAGGTAAAAATTTACAGCTACAGTGGCAGCACACTCTTTACAAGTTCTTATTTGATTTTTTCAGTTCTTGCTTCAAGCTTGTGGTATTAGAATGATTTTTTTTTAAATCCTTTAAATTAAGATTGTGCCAAACATGCTTTTAGAAAACCAATTTTCTTTTCCTGTTATTTAAACATACAATAACAGTTTCTGAACAAGTTACCTGGTGTGTTTTGAGGTGCTGTATTCTACTGCATTCCAGGACCTTTTGTACATGTAACAAGCTTGAGAACGAAATAAGAGTGATGAAAAGAAAAAGAACCGTTCAGGGCATTTTGACTCCGTTCTTTCAGGTTTGTAGACTCTAATGTTGCATCTTAAGAGAACAGGATGCACTGAATTATTGCAGCTTTCGATTAGTTTAGAGACACAGGAGGATGTTTGTGTGTGTGTGTGTCTCTGTCTCTAATACTTTGAGGTTTCTCTCTTTTGTATTCTGTCCATCTGCCCCTAGCTGTCATTATTCCATGTTCATCGACAGAAGAGTTATAGTTTGCAAAAACCTATCAGGTAGGCTGGACACCAGATAATTGAGGTGATGATCAGTGCTAGCAAAAGACAATTGATAGTGATAGTGTCAGAGGCTGTACCTAACAAGATCTGCACCCTCTGTCTCCTTTAGCCTTTCTTTGGAATGGACAGAATATGGAATAACATGGACATGCCTGATGTGCATCAATAGATAGGATGGCAGTGCATAATACTTCCTGGAACTGCAAGATGATGGTTGTATCTTTTGACATTGCCGCAGGTTATTAAATAGAAATGTGAGCTATTAAGAGATGATCTTGACTCTCGATACGTTTTTATCAAAGTCAAAAAATAGTTGACACCACTGAGTGGTTCCACTCTGTGAAGGGACAGGAAAAATCTGGCATTACAGAAAGTCACGTATCATAATTGCCCTGTTCTTAAAGAGGAAGGCAGACCTCTAACCATGGGTGTTTCATAGATGTTTCATAACAAATGTAAACATGCATGTTTATACCAGAGTGTAAATAACAGAGTAGAAGGAGGTAGCATTTCAATTTCATGTGTAATGCCACTGGTGAATTAACGAGGAGTGTATGAGCTGGAGAGAACACAAAGCAGAACCTTACACTGTAACAATTTCAAGCTTCAATGTTTCTCAATCCAGGCTCAGAAGGGAAAGGTCCTCTTCTCACAGGCAGCTGGTCCAGGGGGGTAGGTCAGAACATTCAGACATCTCCTTGATTCTGATTCAGAGTGAAAGCAGCTTTCATAGCTTGACCCTGTTGCTGAGGATAGTAGTACCTGAAATATTATTCCGTGCAATTATAAAACCAAATGGATGACACTAAACAATGGGAATGTATTTAAATCTCCTTCTGCCAAAACCAACTCATTCTCTTTTACCATATTGGATTGCTGTTTATTTTTCTGGACGTTTAAAAGCATAATTTTCCTTCCTGACTTTAAAAAAATGACATCTTTATTTCAACCCAAATGTTCCATTCCTGCAGTCGACTCTCTGACACTACCTCCTACAGAGCTTTTCAACATTTTCCCAAAACAAAGGAGATCTTCCTTACATGACCCCTTAAGACAACTCCAAGTGACACAACATTGGACAGCTACATCGTTTCCATGATAAGGGGAGGGTTAGCATGGGCAGCTTGCATAAGGATTTATCATCTTATGCCCATCTGTTAATGTATGTAAGAAAGTCATAGCTTTGCATGGCTATTAAACACCCTATAGTCTATATAAAAACATGCAAAGTTGAGGCTTAATAGCAATAAAATATTACGGGTACTGCCCTCACTCATGGCTGAATGAGCATGTCCCTTGATTGGGTAATTGGCAAACTACACACTGTAACACAGTCATGAATAGTCATGTGGTTTCATTATGGTGAACAATAGGTTGCTCAACTATCTAACTCTCTGCTTTCCAAAAATGCCTTTGCATGGGTCCAGGAGGCTCTTCCTCCCTACACAAGCTATTCCTTCCTGAGAGTCCTGCTTTCTTCTTCCCAGCAGTGTGCTTGCAAAGCCATTACATGCTTGCTCCCTGGCACTGAGGCTCCACTGTCTTTTATTTTTCCCTGAGGCCCGTAGCCTTTGGGAGGGACTAAGATACATTAATAGAAAAGATCTGCTCCCTAATTCATGGCATTTCAGAGACACCTTTGAATATATTGGGCTCCAGTTGAATTAATGTCATTTCAGTCAGGACAGTAAGTTTACTGTAGTTTGTCAACTATCATTCATTTAGAAAGTCCAGTAATTTAATGTGTAGCAGAGGGCAGCAGAGATGGAAGACAGACCAGAATGAATGATGTGTGATTTTTTTTTTTCTTTTTTTTACAAATGTGCTTGTAGCTGCTTGGGGAAGCATCATTCAGTTGATCAGAGTACAATGGAAATACATTCATGAAGTGGGGCTTATATCTGCAATAAAATGAGCCTTAGTCAGCATAACCAATAAGACCTGGACCCCCCTTCTTCTCCCCCAATTTCTGAGAGGTGAGGTCTGTCCCTTTAATATGGGAAATGGATTGATTTATATCTGCATGATAGATAGAACGATTGTCAATGGAATTACACTGAGTTATGGTGACACTGCTTCTGCTCCACAAGCCACTCCCCATATGTCCTATAACTCAAAAGCAGAATGACAATAATACTATCTATGAAATTTATATTCATTATTATAAATTAATTCTTTTTGGCCAGACTAGCAGCAGCAGCAGCCTGGCTTTGCAATTTCCAAACAGCATTTATGGCATTGGCTTGGGAATACTATCTATCAAGCTTGGTGACAAATGTGGTAGATGATGGTCTTTCCCGCCGCTGGCTCAAACATCCTGTTGTGTTACAGGGGGAAAGAAAATGCTCTGAAATGACAGGCATCCTTGAGCAGCAATTTCTGACCAGTGTTCCCAGCCTAACATCAAGCTGCACAAGTCTTCTTTAAAATGAATATTTTTTAGAAGAGAAACATGGAAACCAGCCCATATTCCCTTGCAGAGAGGCAAGAGCCAGAGGTAGTATGAAATAGGGATTGGAATACGGAGAGGCAGTGTAGGAGCACCTGGATCTTCAGGGACATTCAGTCTGTAATCTAGACCTGGAATCCACATGTTGAACCCCTGTCAGCAGTAGGGTGGAAAAAACATTGGGGCTTTTCCAGATATAATTGCCTAACACTTTTTTATTATTATTATTTTATGTGAAATACCTTTAAAAAGCTAAAAAGAGAAACGAGAAATGAAGCGACATCTTAAAGCTTTGTTAGTAGTGGTGAAATTCTTGAAGGTGCTGTTGGCATATCTTGATCTCACAGTGACTGTAAACCAGTGTAAATGCAATGAATGCAGCACAGTAGTGGCTGACTTACACCAGGGCCATGAGAGGTGCAGAGGCAATTTATGGACACTTTGAATAGCCTTGAAATGCCAGTAGAGCCCTTTGGAGGTATTTTTTAGATTCTGGTAGCTGCTGGTTGGCAGGTGACCACAGAAGGGAACCCACTGACAGGCAGTTGCAGAGCAGTGCTCAGGCTTTCTGTGTTTTCTTTCCAAAGGAGCCTGCTGTGTGACAGTGAAGGCTGTGGGGTGGAAAAGGCAGGTAACCACGTTGCAGCTTCATCCTGTGTACTTTCTCTCCCAGATCACACCAAATGCAGAGTTTTGATTCAGACGTGTTCCCCAGGCATTTGGCAAACACTGAAGGTCTTTTGCCCCTCTCCATTTATAAGCTACTCTCTTAAAGTTGTCTGGCCCTCTCGGAGTTTTTTTAGGTTAGGTTTTTTTCCAGTGAGGACCAATAAACACCTGAAGTGTCACATACAGATGTGGTGCTGAGCAGTCTGCACTCTCACTCAGCAGGGGTGGCTCCAAGCTTTTCCTGGTGCCTGCTGCTTTTCCTCTCCTGTCTGGGGAGTGAGGTCCAGGACCTAAACCATTGCTGAAGCTGTTACCCTCTGCAACATCAGCTCTGAGATCTTTGCTTCTCCTCACCTTAGGTACTCGGAGGCCAAGAGGAGCGTTTTACCATGACCTCTTGCCACCTGCTGTCATGAGACAGAGGGGCTGTTTGCAAGGCTGTGACTTTCCTATTAGCTCCCTGGCACCTTTCAACTAGCCTAGCCCACCTTACCTGCTCCTGCATGGGTTGCTATGGCATCAGCACCTGCTGTTGTCCCTTTCTACAAAGCTTTACTGATGGCAATTACATGCCTTCCAGTAAGAGGCCCTCTGTAAAACAGGTTGTTGTGGCAAAGGGCCTTGTTACCATTGTGACCCCATTAATGTGTTGGTCGCAGAGGAGCAGGACAGTGAGAAGCTCTTCAGCAAGGCACTGAATTACCTTGAGCGTTACAAATAGCAGGGGATTCCTGCTGTTGTCCTGGTTATAAACACAAGGTTGCAGGAGCAGCTTCAGGTGAGACCAGTCCAGTTGAGCTCTGCCTTTGCACTCCTGCCTGATTTTCCTCCTCTGTTTTCTCACTCTAGCCAGGTGACCTGGCTTCCCTCTCCATACAGCTCTTTTCTACCCATTATTCTCCTGGATTTATTTCCTACAGCGTCTTCTTAACCCTCCCTTCTGAAATACAGGAAGAACCTGCAGTCCAGCCCTGTGTATAAAGATACTTGGGGAAAGTTGGGATCCAGTAAAAAACTCCAGTTCATTTTTCCTCTGCTGCCTCCCCTACCATCAGTAATAACCTGCCCATGTTCCCTGTGCTTTCCTTAGTCTCTCTTTATTACCTTCATACCTGACTGCCATTCTGTCTAGGCCAACTTCCTCCTTTCCCATCATCTAAATCCTTTTCCACCAACCTCCTATGTAAGTTGTGGCTTACACTTGGTTACAGAAACAGAAATGCATGTTTATTGCACTGTAAGTCTCCAACATAGTGAAATCCATTAATCGAAAAGGTTTTTCCATCCGTTCCAAGTGAACGGAGATGCAGCTGCATGGAATATAGCTATGTGCTTGAAAATCTATATAGACAGCAGCCTGGAGAGAAAGGAAGATTGTTCATTTACATAGTTTGTGGTCTTATTTAGAAATTCAAGGTAAAAGATGGGCACATCTAAAGGCACTGCAGGAGTAGATTTCTTTTGATTGCAAGTGGTGTGCATTCTTAAAAGGCCAGGTGGGAATAAATAGTATTGCTAGGAGAGCAGGCTGAGAATGGGGTTAATTCCAGCTTAGGCCAGCTTTAAAATACTGGTTTGTATAAATCCAGAGTGACACTGAGGGACAAAAGAACCTACTGAGCAGAAGCACAAGCAAACCTAAGCCTGTGATTTGGGAAGAAATTAAATAAACTCAACAAGCCCCAGACAGGTTGCCATGTTCTGTGGGCAGCCCAAGGATGCTCGCCAAAGCTCTGTGGCCACACAGGAGACTAATCCTTTCCCTGGCTATAAGTAGATCCCTTCCAAAAAAAACGTGTTCCTTGGCTGTGGATCTGCATTTTGACTGTCTGATGAATCAGACATAAACTATCACGGGGTTTGAGGAGCTCATTATTCTGAGCACTTCACTTGCTGTTCTCCACGGCCAGCTATCACAGCCTGGAAGAGTTTCTGCTGACTTGTCTATTCCAGCCATTAAGATAAAATCCTGACCTTGCACAGCGCTCTTAATTGTGCCGGAGCGCAGTGGAGATCCCAGCAGCAGAAGTTCCACAGAGTAATCCTTCACTTCCACACCTGCAGCACTGGTAGGAGTTATTGAAGTCTGCTGAAGGGAGAAGTAGATTTAGATCCTTTATCTAAATAAAATATCCTAACGTTAGTAGTTCCAAAACCAAGCACAAATATTAATCTAATGGAAGGTAAAAGCTGGAGTCTGTTAATTGTTCTAAAATGGAGGGGAGTGAGAAACTTACTAAGTCATCAAGGCCATGGCTTTGCCAAGAGGCTGTTTGGGTATTACTCTATGAATAGAGGAATATTTTCAAAATTACTAATTTATGAATAGTCACTGGTTACAATTGAATGTGAAATGTATGGCCTTTTTCATCAACAGGAACAACTTTATTCTATGTATTTACAATTGTGTTTCCCTCCATACATCTCTGATCAAGCACTGAGGAAGGGGGATATCATTGCAATAGAAAAGACTAATAACAAAAATTAATAGCTCATTATTTGCAAAACTTGATTTTAGTGTTTCCAATCCCTTTCATCATAACCAGTCCCCTAGAACTGAAAGGAGGAGCTACTGCCCTGTACTTGTACTTATGGCAGTTTCCCCATCCATAACTTGGATAGTCTTCCTGAAAGAGCATCTGTGCCATGTTCCCCAAACCTCACTGTGTCTGCAGTGTTGCTCACGCTGTTAGATGTAAAACTACAGAGGTGGCTGGAATTCCAGCTAGAATAAATTGGGCTATTGATCTGTGAAACAGGTTGCAAAAATACTGATGAAATTTTTTAAAAATTAATGAAATCTTGGAAAACAGAAGCATCCTCAAACATACCTCTTTGGGGCTGTCTACAGTTTTAATGCAATTTATTTTTCATATTTAGTTGAAAAAATTCATTTCCCTGATGCAATTCCAACTTTCCAACTCTCTACCCCAGGTGGATTTTTATAGCCAAGATCTAAACCCCTGAAAAATAGCAGCGTACAGTATAATGGAAATGCTGACACAACCTACATTACAGCTGCACGAATTGTGCCAGTATAGTTTATGGAGAGCACATTTTGGGTTTGTCAGGTTTTTAAACGCAGGCTGCTGTAAATTTGGAAGAAGACTGTCTTGTTAGAGCTTGAAGACTGTACATATTAGTAGACATGGGTCTTAACCAAAATCTCGCCTTTCAGATGCCTTCCTGAACTTTGGGAGAACTGGAAACCTCTTCTGAACATCACAATGCCATTGTTATCATGTTTTGGGTTTTTCCCTTGGAGGAATAAGTCCTGTTATGAAATTCAGCCCCTACAGGCAAACACAAGGTAGGAGGCCATTCCCCTCCAAGAAGCAACCTGGATAGAAAAAGATTGTGAGGAGAAACAGAAGCACAGTTCATGCTGCATAAGTTCCTCTAGGTCAGCAACAGGGTCAGGATTAGGCTCTCAGTCCTCTGAAATGGCAGTTACAGCCCTGAAGTCTAACACTTATGGCAAGTAAATATTTACCTGTACAAATTGCACTGAAACAAAGGTGTTTACAGGCTGAAACCATAGCTGTGATTCAGAAAATTAAGTGTTCTGTCTTTAACAAGTGCCTGTGGAGGACATTGAACTTAGGCTGAAAACCTGTTCTCAGTAGCTTTTGGGAAAGTTATCCTGAAGTCACTGTGGAAATGCAGATAAAAACTAAATGTCACCACTTGGTTCCCTGTGGAATTTGACTGGTATCATCAGCAGGACATCTCTCTAGCACAACTAGAAAGGTGACACCTTCAAAAGTATATGAAAGCTGGCTTTCATGTGCATAAATTAACCCAGAAGAAGGTAAAGAGGAAAAATCTATTGAAATCTGCATTAAACTTTTATTGGCTTTTCCACTTCTCATAAACAGTTTGTAACCTTACATATATCATCATACCAAACATCATGTGTGACTTCTCACTCAATAAGACAATTGGTTTTGAGGTGATATATTCAGTAGCAACAGTTCTTAAATGGGCCATTTTATAACCTAGGCAAAGGTTAATCATCCTCAGCTTCTTAAGTGTGATCTTAACAGTACTGCTCATGCTCATCAGTGAATTCCAAGCAGTGCTGTGGTTTATAGTTAATTAGGAGTCAGATTCTTCACTGACATTGAAAGGAAAGCCATGACATTAAAATAGTAGTAGTAGTGCTGAGTGCCCTATTTTTGGGTGCTCAGTCACCACACATAGGGCTCTGACTGTCAGAAGCCAAGGTCTCATCAATTTCTGATTATCAGGCTCTTTAAAGAGATGTCACAGCGAGAACCCAGGAATTGAGGACATTAGAACCACTTGTCATATTTGTTATAGTTAGCTTTGTTAAGTCTTCTTGTAGTCTGTCAAAAGTCAATCAGCAGGAAGCCAAAGCCAGGCATCGCTCCCCATCAGATTCATATTCACAGGGAAGCAGAACATCTGACCTGGTGGCACCAGAGTGACACCGTCAGCAGGATCAACATACTGGCGTGATGGCCACACCAAAAGGCTTCCATCATGTCTTAAACATTCTGGAAATAAAATGGTGATGCAGCTAAATTTAATCTCTCTGATCCCTCTTGAGAACCTCTCTTCTTCAGACTATTCCCACATAGACAAAAAGATTTTGTCTCACTGAACCTATTTATTGACCGCAGCTGTCACCCCTGCTCTGACCACTGACCTTATCTGAATATTCAAATCTATCGTAGATCACAAGTTCAAATGATTTTCTTACCCTTTGAAAGCCCTGTTTTCATAGTGAGCTGATTGCAAATGACAATATTATAAGGGGTGTAATTGAGATTCTACAAACAATTTACACCTCGGATTTACAAAAATAATGTGTACGGAAGTGTGAATGCTGCTGACATTTCCTTCCCCCACCAGACTGTCCAGTTGGTCCTGTTTGTGGAAATGAGTATGTCCCCCTTCAGGTACTGAAAGACACGTTGTGTAGGACGGGAGGATTCTAGAGGGACTGGCCAAATCTGCTGCTACAACTTACAAATGGCTGATTCCCATTCATCCTCTCGGCGTGGGTGGGAATCAAGGCCAGAGATGGCCCAGGCCACTCACCTTCCTTCTGGGAGGGCAACGTGTGCCATGAAGGGCAAGCACAAAATCCCACCATGCTGAAAAAAACCTTTTTCTAGCATTTTCACAATATTTGAGATGAGGGTGCTACAAGCGAGGGTGCTACATAAAAATGTTTAAAGTTTCCCTAACTTAATTCTCCATTTCGTTCCCGCTTCTGTTTTTACTAGCATTCCCATTTCTATTTTGGCTGTATTTCCATGATTTTTTTCCTTCTGTCTTCATTGATATTTTTTCACAAACAACAGAAGACAAACTTAACAATATTGAATTTCAACCTTAATCTGTGTTACCTGAATGACTTAAAAATTGTCAGAATTGACAGATCCCAATAAGAATTTCATTAAAGGCTCCGTATCTCAAGTGGTTCTTACCTAGCTGCCTGCCTGTCCATCCATCATTCCATTGGCTTCGTCATCCTGCTTAAAAATCCTGTATATTTGCTGGTTTAAAGCATAAAAATTGACCCAGAAGAACTAGAATATCAAGGTGGATTAAGTTGGACTGAGGTGTACACAGTATTTATAATGTAACATGAACTTATAATGAAACTGACAGAAAACAGCTTGCTTAGACTTCACAGACCATCATTCATAATGTCTTCAAAAGTCTTTTATTAAAAACATAGAATCACAGAATCATAGAATGTCTTGGGTTGGAAGGAAGTTCTGAAGGTCACCTAGTCCAACCCCCCTCCAGTAAGCAGGGACATCTCACAATAGAACAGATTGCTCAGAGCCACATCAAGCCTCATCTTGAATGTCTTCAGGGATGGGGCCCCCACCATCTTTCCAGGCAACCTGTTCCAGTGACCCTCCACCCTCATATTAAAGAACTTTTTCCTAATTTCCAGCCTGAACCTACCCTTCTCTAGCTTGAAACCATTACCCCTTGTCCTGTTGTTACATGCCCTAGTGGACAGCTCTTCCCCAACCTTCTTCTAGGCCCCTTTCAGGTACTGGATGGTTGCTATAAAGTCTCCCTGGAGTCTTCTCTTCTTCAGGCTGAACAACCCCAGCTCCCTCAGCCTGTCTTCATAAGGGCTGCTCCAGCCCTCTGATCACTTTTGTGGCCTCCTCTGGACACACTCCAGCAGGTCCACATCCTTCTTGTGTTGGGGGCTCCAGAGCTGGATGCAGTATTCTAGGTGAGGTCTCACCAGGGCAGTGTAGAGGGGCAGAATCACCTCTGGCTACACTGACCGTCTGCTGGCCACACTTCTTTTGATGCAGCCCAGGATGTGGTTGGCCCTCTAGGCTACAATTGCACATTGGTTGCTCATGATCCACTGTCCACAGAAAGAAAGCCTACCCAGTGTGAATGTCCAGCGGATGCCAGATGTGCAGCCTGTTGGTTTGTGGTATCTGTTCAGGAGGAGTCCACAGACATCCATCTTTTCTGGTGTGAAGGATGTTCTCATGAGGAAAGCACAGGCACAGAATCACCAATCTTTACACTCCAGTATTCACAGACATCATGCAAAACTGTGGGGAGATCTTGTACAGGGCCTGATTTTCAGAGGTGAGGAGTGCTGCATCTGCTCTTGATGGTGGTTGGAAATAACAGCAGAACTTCAGTGTTTTTTGAACATTTATGTCCCTCAGTTTCCCCACCTATTAGAGTTGCCCTGATAATAGTTCCTGGTGGTATTTATTTTTACATACATTATTATGAACCGTCCAATGTGGAATATAAGGCTTAAGTGCAACCACATTCATAAATGCCTTTGGAGATCATTACATGGATGGGGATTCGGAAGTGCAGAGTATTGTTGTAAATTTGAATTTTCTGCCCTATGTTTTGTAAATGCAGGAAATAATAAAATGAATAAAACACACGACTTCATTCTAGTTCCATTTGGAAAGACAGAGTGTGAAATGAAGAATTCTGTTCTCCAGGTGGTGATCTCCATGCATAGCATAGTGTTTGTCCTGAATTTCATTGCTTTAGAGAAAAGTCATGAAAAGTCTTGATTTAGTTGCCATTTAATGTGTTCTTTACAGAACTTCTCTGATATAATCAGTTACCGAGGGAATCGATGAGGGAACTTAAAGAGCAGTAAAAGCTTCAGCTATTGCTCTCCCTGCCCAACGATTGGCTTTCTGGGTACACAAACCCCAAAAATCCCAGGTCACACATCCCTGCCACCTGCCGGGCTGCCCGGCTGGATCCCGCCGGAGCCGTCGGCAGGCGCTGGGTGCGCTGGGGCAGCGAGACGGCGCGGGGCTGTAAATCACCTCCCCGCTCCGCAGAGCTGGGAGCAGCAATGCACAAGCCATAGGCAAGTATATTAATGTCTCCAGCTATCCAGGAATGAAAAATCATGGATGGCAACATTCTCTTTATTGTTATTCCAACAGAGGGCTTTCTACTTTTACTTTTTAAATCCTTTTATTAAAGCCTCTGATTTATTTTTTGAAAAACATCTGATTTGCTCCAAGCTTTCTGTCCGCTTTGGCACATGAGCATTCTTTCCCATAAATAAAACCCAGCCTCTTCTCCATGGATTGAGTGGCTCTGTATTTATAAAATGATTGCATTAAATTACTCAGGCTCTTAATGGACACGGGGAAGAAAGTCACAGTGATTTTGTAGCCACCTACAGTCTTGAGAAACCATAGCTGCATTGAAAAATAATATGAAGAATGTTGGCAACGTTTTAAATTAAGTGGTTTTAATATGCTTAACCATGCATTTAATTTAAGCTTAATGAGACAGTTATTGTATGCTGACTAAATACCATGAGGTTATTAAAAACATATTTACAGAGATTAACAATGATGTAATAGATACATATTATGCCATCATTGGTAAACCACTAATACTACGTTTTTAATTAATTGGCATGTCCTCAATATACAGTAGGGCTCTGGAGATAAATATTTATTATATTTGGTTTATGTTGATGAAACACCAACTGGTTTAATGGGGGTTAATTGATCTGACTATAAAAATATGCATTTCCTGTTTGTAGTTATCAGGGCTTAAATCAACGTAACACTCAAGCAACTGGAATTCGGTATGTGCTTAACAGGCATGGTATAATTCATGTGCTTCTACCTCAGTGGGGGCTTAAATGATCTGTCTAGTGGAGAGCAGATAAATTTTCCAGGAAATACCAAAATGATAAATGAAATTGAAAAAAAAAAATCCTAGTAGAAATACCAAAGAATAGGTAGGGCATAAGAAGTGAAAGTCCAAAGGTAGCCTTCAGATTTTCTGGCTGGCTTTTGGTACTGTCTTGGTCTAGTTACACTAACTGGGCATGTCTTCATGCTAAGATTAGTTCTCAGTGCTTCTGATGGCATTGCAGGAAATGAAAGTTTGCTGTGGCATGATCAGACCCCAAATATGTACTGAATAGCCAGCTGGGGAGGTCAGTTTAACTTGCAGTATCTGTTTTGATAAGCCTAAATGATGGGTGATGTGCTTACCACAGACACCTATTTTTACATGCTGCTGGAATGCGTGTGTGCCTAAAGTAAAATCTATGAGCATTTTTGGAGTGGTTAAAACACACTTTCCACTGATTTTAATTTAGTTTTACTTTTTTATGAAGAATCTTATAGAAAGGGCACAGTGAAAAGCAATGAAGACCAAATTGCTGTACATGAAGTTTCATTTCTGGAGAGCCAGAGAGATTAATTCACTTGGCTGTGACTTGTTCATTACTACCCCAAGCTAACAAAAAAAATGAAATATCACAGAGAGCAGCTCCTCTCTTCTGTAGGTCATAACAGAGTCCTGATCACAGGAGTGCAAGGCTATGGAAGGGGAAAATATTCTGGTTAATACTCTGACAATGCTGTGTCTGCACAGAGCAAGTTATTCTGATGCTGCAGTTTCGTTTACTGATTCTGATACGATTGTTTTGCTGGCCCTTATTTTATTTTATCATATTGTATCTGGATAAGGGACTCATTTTTCAAAGTGTTTCCAAGATCCATATGAGGATGTGGCACATCATTGATCAGGAGGCTTTCACCCAAGATTGCTGAATCACTGGTTGTCTGTGTGGCTTTCTGCCAGGGAAGGGTGTACAGGAGAACATGTGTGTTCTGGTGGGAAGAATCAAAGAAAACAGAAGAAGGACTCTGTGTTTTAAGATGATTCATGGAGACAAGATTTGTTCAGTTGTTTTAACAGGCTCCAGAAGCCCTCACAATACCAGAACTATTATGGTACCAACTCAGTTTTTTCATGATCTGCCACCAGTTGCAGGGTCTGGGGCTTTGCTGCACCTCACAGCTTTTGTCAGAAAAAGGACAGGCACTCTAGAGGCACCAGGTTGTTCTCAGTCAGACACAGTGCTCAGAAATGTTCCTGCCCAAGTAAGAACTACATTCATTCTCCTTAGTCTATGGGGAAGGGAGTGTTGACATGGGACAGCTATGTAGGTGTGGAGGTTTCTTGAGTTGCTGCTGGGAACCATTGCTCTGTCAGGAGGGACTGGACTCCAGTGGTTTCTGCCCATGGGCAGTGAGTGAGTGGCAAAGTCCTGCCATTGTTTTTATACCTTTCATAAGGTCTATTGACCTGCAACAACAGATTGTTTTTTTCCTGAGCATTAAATATTGACCAGCTGCTGTGGATCATTATATGTGACTCATGCCAGTGGTAAAATTTGGATCCAAATCCAGCTTTGGACTTTGAAAAAGTTAAGTTTTCAGGATTTGGTCTGGATTTGTGGTTCAAGTGCATCTCTAAGAAGGATAAAAATAATGATGATGATGAGAAGGAGGTTGAATTATTCTCTGTTGTGTTGTCCATGAGGTTGAAAGACACCTATAAAAGATCAAAGGTGATATCCTGACAGAAGGAAATTAATCAAAATATTATACTAGGCCTTTATTTGATACTTAGCTTGTCTGTAACAGTTTACAGCAGAACTTCATAGCATCCATTTATATTGCTAAATTTTTAAATAATTCTAAATTCTTTGTTGAACCTTTTTTAGAGGGAAAAAATGTTAACTCTTAATAAGTGACATGGCATTTTATTCCAAATCAAAAGCCTTTTCTTTGAAAATGACTTAATTAACATTTCCAGGTTTGTAACATTTTCATTTATTCCTCTTTTTTTTGTTTTTAAATGTTTTTTTAAGTTTTCCAGTGATAGTGATAGAGGTTTCCTAATGTATTAAAAAAACACAGAGTGTGCCCAGTGGGATCTGCAATCTGATTAGCTTTCAGTTTGAAGCTGAAGAAGGAGATTAAGGAGAGAAGGACTGCTGTGCTATTAAAAAGAAAACCTGATTTCTTTTAGCCATTAGCCAATAAAATGAGTACAGCTGTCAGCAGAATGGCTAAATATATTACATAGCAAGATTATCAGGTAAATATTTGAAAACTGTGCAACTTTTTGAATGTGGGATAAGCTAAATTCTGCTCCTAGGGATGACTTTTAAAGCTGGAGTAATTCTTCTGTAAACCACAGGTTTTGGTATTCTCTTTGAAGAGCCTCTTTGTACTGTGTTTCATCCAGCTCTCAGCACAACAGGGTCTGGCCCTTGACTACAGCTCTAAGTTGTTGCTGCAGTAAATAACAAAAATAAAATTCTAATCCCACTGAAGTAGCACGAAGCAGCTCCAAATTTATATCTGGAATTTAGTGCAGTGTGACTTCACTCTGGTGATTTACCAGTTTCCCCCAAAGACTTCACAAAGTCTTTCCAAGTAGTGGTAATGCTGCTGCTCTCCATTTTGTCCCTTTTGCAGTTCTCTTATGCCTCTAGACATGGCAAGTGGTAAAAGCTGCAATGCCCCATATAAAAAATTATAGGTGTCCAGCTCATATTTTCAGTCTTTTGGATATGTTTCACAAAGCAAAGAATCCAAAAAGCAACTTCTATAATTTTTTCCGCAAGGGTAGGATGTAGTTTTAGGAAGAGGGAATAGATGGTTCTTCTGAACGAGACACATGATTTTCAAAGTCTCACCAGCTCATCAGTTTCTCACGTTTCTTGAGAACACACAGTTGTATAAACACATTCAGAAGCCATTGTATCCCCTGCAGAAACCCATTCCCACCTAGAACATAGCAGCTATTTAACAGGGCCTATTTTATGAGGATGTGTTCAAGCAAAATGTCACAGAAAAACAATTTTCCCCCTGAAAAACAACTGCTTAGCTCAGACAGCATCATGTCAGAAATTAAATCAGAGTAAGAAAGCAGTGTATTCGATTAGAAATAAGGTGGTGTATGGAAGTCCTGAAAAATAAAACATTAGTGATTGATAAAGATGTGGTTTCCAAATGCACTTTTTAAAAACAAAGTCATATGTTTAAAACATCAAAAGGGTAATGCAGGTATTCAGACAGGGGGAGAAAATAAGTGTATGCAAGTGTATAGGTATCAGTATTTTTCTCATGCACACAGAGCTGTTCCTGAATGCAGACACACACCTCCTGAGGTGTAAATAACCACATAGGTTGTTGAATACATCTTTTCTACACCTTTTGTAGCATTCATTTGACATCTTACATTTACATGTAGGCCCCAGCTCTGCACACCTTTCTGCATGCACTTGATTTGACACATCTTTTCTGTTTGTGTCTGCGTAGTTAAGCATGTGCTTAAGAACTGGGTCTCAGACCTGAAGGCAGTGGGACCATCCTGAGGTGAAAAGCAAAGTGATGGGAAGCAGATGTTTAAGTTCATCAGTATTAGCAAAGCTCCTAAAGTCTAAAGATAAGTGTGTGCTTAAAACCCAGTGAGTTCAATAAGATTAAGGCTCAGAGCTGAAGTTAAGCATATGTTTTGGTGAACAGGGATGGGCTGCTGTTGGATGCCACAGCACAAAAGTTAAGCATATGTAGAGTCTTAGCAGGCTCGTAGCCTTTGATTATAAAGTCTTCTGGCAGGATGCATGTTTATTTGTTTTCCTGTAAAGCATCTTTCTTCACTACAAAAACATTTACAAGCGGGAAATACAAAGAAAATAACATTAGTCTCATTTTATAATCAAGTGATGATGAGTGAGGGAAGACTGGCTCTGCCCATTCTGTATTAATTCTCCTTTTCTGCTGCTTTTTTATCTTCCCTGAGGAGTTCAAGGGTTAAGCCATCCCAACATGCCTCACTCTCAATTTATAAAACAGAAAATCTTCCATAAATCAAAAGTTACAAACAGACTTTGTAATGTCATAACTCTTGTGAGGGCTTTCCTTTTGATTGATTCCTATACATACATTCTGTCTGATTACCATAATGTGTTCTTGTGGGACAATTCAAGCAGGGGAGAAGAAAGGCACAAGGAAAGAAGTAAATAACAAATGGTCCTGACTCCTCCTCATCGAGAGTGATTTCAGTCCAATGTTCCATCATATCAACTGGGAAAGAGAGTCTTAGGGTTTAGGCAATCAATTACAGATATGTGTAGAGGCAGACACAATCATTTCACTGATTGTCACCAGTCTAGAGCAGTGACACAGGGAAGTGATCCATCAGTCTATTTCCACTGACAATCGGAGAGAGATGGCAGACACTTGTAGCCTAACAGGCACCTGGATAGGCTGGCTCAGAAGATTGAAAAATAGCTGCATTTCAGACATATCTAAACCTTTAAATACCTCTGCTTGAAGATTTCATATATTCCTAGAAAACATTTAGAGCTATTACGGGAGTCGCTCCTATTATGGTGGGTGGGGAGGAGAGTAAACCTGCTTTCAACTGCATTAGAACAGATAGAGTGAAGCAATCATATTTAAGCTGGGAACATCAAGGTCCTTTCTGATTTCCCAGCTTTTATTTTCTTCTGCTTTACTGCTGTGTTTTTAATAGGTAATCTATTTTTTTTATGCATCACAAGCAACAAACTGAAAATTAGCTCATCTGCGATCAGAAATTTAGCATTAGATTTAGAGAGCATCTGTTCTACTGTTTGATGCTGCTTTTTACCTCAATATACAGGGTTTTATTTATATTAAAAATCCCCAGGGAACATCTGCAGCAGGGTGCAAAGCTCAGAACATGGTCATTCCACTAGCCTGAGGAATCCCATCTTCCCATAATCTTTATTGACATTGACAGAGCCCTACAGAAAACAACCCACAGACTCACAGGGTCTTCAGTAGCCAGAAGATTTCAAACTTAATATATTTATTGTTTTCTTCTCATATAAAATTTATGTTAAAATCTGGAGCCAACAAAGTAAGAGAAACCATGTGCCAGCTGGTTGAAATAGAACCTGCAGAGCAGCATCCCACGAGCTGTGGAGGGCTGGCTGCAAGCTCGGGAAGTCGCTGTCAGCATCTGAGTGTTAGATGAGGAATGTTATGAACTTCCCAGGCACATCTCTTGCTCCTCATCCCCTTGCAGATCTTCACTTGATTACTGAGGATCAAAAAAATACAGAGAAATCATGTCCTCCCTGTTCAGTGCCTGCGGGACTGCTGAGAGTGGCTCTGCAGCTCCTGCACCCCTTTTGTGGATGTAAAGCTTCATCTTTACCTCCTTCCAAAATCTCCAGTGGTGTTTGTTTTTTAGGATGAACTTTGAAAGGAGGGATGCCATGCTTAGCTGGGGAAAAGGCGAATCTCCCCTGAAGGCACAGGTAAATTAATTAAGTGAAAATCCCACCTCATGGCCCGGCAGATCCTGGGGAGGTGGTGAAACAGGGAGCTCAGCCAAAGCTTGGAGCGAGGTACTGCTGGGTGAGGAGGAAATCTGCCCCTGAGGCAGATGGAATTGGGTTTTTTATGCTGTACCCCAACAAAAGACGTATTTTTTGCAGCCCAGGGAAGGAGGGAGGCTCACAGGCTGCCCAGGAGTGTTTGATCCTCCCACCTCTAAGCTTCTGTGGGAGATGGAAACGCTCCCACAGGGCTTTCATTAGTGCAGCCTCTTTCATCTGCCTGATGGGTCATGGTGGCATCCAGCAATTCCTTTGAGGCTCCCACCCTTGAAATGCCTCTGCTGCTTCCAGAACTTTACACCCTGATCCTCAGGTATGTCCTCCATGCCAGGAAAGGGAGCCAGTCTCATTCCATGTCCAAGCATCCTCACCACTCTCCCCGGTGAGACAGGACTTGCTGAGCTCTGTGTTTAAGATCTTTATTGATGTCCTGAGAGCCGTGTGTAGCTGACTGGTTGGTTGAACCTTGATCCCATCTTCCCAGTCCTCAAGCACTGTGACCACATGAAAACATCACATTTGGGTGTTTTTTTTCAGGTGAAGAAGGCATGAAAACAAAATCTGGGAGCTCATATTTTAAATATTCCCAGGCCCCCTCTCTAGGACATCGCTGACAAAGTTCTTGGATAACATTAGTCTGATGGCAAAATGTATAAAATAGAATGTATTATTAATTCATAAAGAGCTTTGATATCTTATCTATTGCTCTTCTCTTGTAATGATTTTTAATGTCATCATGGTTTTTAATTTTGCATGAAACCCATTGTTGTCTGTTTTCATTTGTTTGGTAAACCTTGTCTGTTTTATTAAGAAAATCCCAAGGCTTCTGTGGGTATTTGTGCAATGATAAGAATAAAGAAATGTTAATAGTAATTTGTTTCTAGCTCAATGCAACATTAATTTCAGCACCACATCCTGAGGATTTTGTTTTTATAATTTCTCAACCTGGGGAAATATACTTACCATTCCCCAAATCCAGTAATCCAAATGAAGAGTGAAAAATCCTCAGTGTCCTAAGATTGTGTACAAACCTTAGCTTTCCTTTTATTTACTACGTGTGCTACTGCAAGCCAATATGAACCATAACTCCATTTAGATAATAATAATCAAATTATCCAAACCTGGGAGAACATGTTTTATAGATTTTGGTCTATATTTAATAAAAAAATGCAGTAGTCCTTGTTTGGAAGAGTTTATTAAGGGTTAGCAAAGAAAAAGCTTTTTCAATAGTCTATAACTCTCTAATGGCCTTTTTCAAATAAAATGGGAAAGAATTTGAAAAGAAACCTATATCAGTGAGCTGCAATTGTAACATTACAGTACAGGTCTATAAATCTTGACATGTTCAGAAGATTGCCTAAACCAGCAATACAATCTGTCCAAACCTCATTGTCTCCACGACCAGCCAGACTCATTTTAAGAAATGTATGTGGTCTTCAACCTAATTTTATCACCTTCATTTGTAAACTAGTCAATCAATCAAAGCATCCTGTGAGTCTAAATAGAAAAAGGAGTGCATTTTCATGCATTTCCAGGCAGCACAGCCAAAAATTAATCTCCACTTGATCAGACATTCCTTGCCCTCATCTCAATAGACCATCATTAGGGTCAGCAATGTATATTAAAAATAGAGTTGCAGAGAACTGTTCGCCAGGGATTCTTTGCAAGCTACCTGCTGCCAGATCAGTGAGCCCATGGCTCCCTAGGAGCCTGTGGGGGAAGGCTGGGTTCATTCAGGAAAGAGCAGCCTAAAAATAAAGTTAAAAATGGGGAAAGGAGAATTGTCCAGAAATTCAGATGCTTCACCAGCTGTTTCTTGCACCCTGAGCACAGGGGGATAACAGCCTGATGAAATGTAAAGTAGTATCCCAGATGAGACCTCATCTCATGATTTCTTTCCTACTTACATTGCGGACTATCTGTAGACATTATTCTTACACATTTTCCTACTTACATGTGTATTTACTGTGTGTGAGATGAGGCTGAGGCTGGGCAGGCTTAAGTTGGAGAGACAGGCAGTGGGCATGCACTGTGCCCCAAAGCCATAATTCCTACTTTTCCATCCAGGAGCTTGTGGCCTTTGTTACAGGGCACTTCTGGTGTGCTGCTCTCCTGTGCATATAGCAAGATGTATTGGGGCTGATCCCTCCTCTCCCTTGCAGCTGCTTTTCTCACCTCAGACAATCCTGAGAAACCAGTAAAGTGCTACAGTGGGTCTTGCAGAGATTTCCACTTGCTGCCTCTTTTTTCCACATCTTCGGTTTATTGTGGAGCAAAACAAAAATTCGAGAATGAGAGATGTGATACCTGAAGTCCTCTTTCCACCTTCTAAACCTGCTTTTCTCTGGCTGCTTTCTCCTGCAGCTGCCACCTCACTGAGCAAAACAGCACTTTAAGGATATTTAGCAAAGGCAGCATGTGGCAGAAGGAGTTGGAAGCCAGTACAAGGAAAAAGAACATGGCAGGCAGGTGTGCCAGTCTCCTCGTCTTCTAAGTGAGGCTGAAAGGGTTTGTTCATCTTAAGTCCAAGTTTCTGAGTGGGAGCTGACAACAGCAGTTACCAGCTCCTCTAATGAGTAAGAGTTTTCTTGCTGTAAGAAAAGTGACTCAGTCCTATGTCAGTCTTGGGATCTTTTGTCTCTAATAATTGACTTGCAGTGCAAAACACATTTTCAAAAAAGTCTCGAGAATAGCAGTGAGAGAGGAAGTGTTGATACAGCAGAAATGGCAGCACCAACCAGAAGAGTGAATCCTTCATCTGGTTAAAGATTCCCTGTTTAAGAAACACACACAGAGACCTTGCTCCTGCTACCACAGACTCAAAGAGATTTTCTGGCAAACACCAGACCCTTGACTCTGCAGATTTCATGCCACGTGGCTAAATGAACCTGTTGTATAAAGCTGGTGTGAAGTTGTCTCCCCCATTACACGTGCTGTGCTTTTGGCTACAGGAGGGGACATTTGGATCTTTTACACCCAAAAAGGAAGAAAACTCATTTAATATTTCCAACTGACAGGCCACCATCATCTTTTCCTCCAGGATACTACGGCACCCTACACAAAAGGGCTGCAGCAGGAATGATGGTCTGTCTACCAACCCCCAGTAATTCTAAAACACAAAGTGAGATTTCCTTGTATTGTCCACAACCTACAGGTTTGTTCATGAAATAAATAGTTAGGAGCAGAGAAGACACACACACACACCAAATACTGAATAAATTGATATTTGCACCTAAAATATAGAGGAAAGTGTTCAAGGACACTTCATCTTTAAATAAAATTACTCCAGTAACCACAGCAAGGTCAGGGAGAAGCTTGAGTTACAAGCTATCTATAAAACAACACAGAGGAGAAACAAATGAACGTTTACTCTGGCTGATGAGCCTTCTGAGATGTTTATACCTCTGAGCAGAATAGGTCAGGACCTATTTTCAAGACAGCAAGAGAAAGTGGTCTCTGCTCCCACAACACCCTTCCCTTCTGTGCAGTGTATCCCATTGCTGCCAAATGACTTTGCTCCTGTTCAGGTGCTTGCCTCCCACTGAGAAAAGAAGTTGGGACAGACCTACAAGTTTGTCCTGAATGGCACAGTCCAGGTCCTTCTGGAAGAACTCCTCTTGTCCTCAGGTGAAGCATAAGGTAAGGTCAGGTGAAAGGTGGGCTGAATTCAGCCATCATGAGATCAGGCTGCAGGCAGGTTGCAGAAATTAAATTTTTCTTGGAAAATCCAAAAGGATTTCAGAGAATCTACAACATCCTTATTTCTTATACTTTCAGAGAGAAAGAAGTTTATATTCAAGTGGGTCTGCCCCAACCTGCAAAACTTAGTCCTTGAGGAACATTTTTCCCAGAGGTTTTTACTTCCTTAATTAAGGCTAGAGTACAGAGGATGCTAGTCATTTGGGAGCAGGGCCCTGAGCTTCTGCTGGGTGCCTCAGCACAGTGACACGTGTTTGGTGGATTCAGTGGGTGTTTTAGATTGATGATGATGTGATTCTTGGCCATCTGCTTCTTGTTTGCTGGTGCAGGTGACAACCTTGGCAGAATGGGATGAGATGAGAAAACACACACCACGGAGGGCCCTATTCCCCCCATTTACACCTGTGTAAAATCAGAGTGGTGGGGTTTTTTTTAACAAAAAAATACAGATATTTCTGTTTTACACCAAGCCTCAGGATTTCTTTAGCAACTGCAAAGGTTAAGCAGGAGACATGGTTTCACACACAGCTGCATGGAGAGACAGTAGTGGGTCCACTCACATCTTCTGCCTGGACCAAGGAGGAGCTGCCTTGGGAGGCTGCAGTTGAGACCCTGAGGTGGAGCCCCTGAACTGAAGACCTCCCAAAAGCTTGGGACTTCGGATTAGGTGCTTTTCAGGTTTAGTAATCCATAATCCCTGGCCATCAGGCTTTGCAAGAACAAGACATTTTTGCTCTTACATATCTATATCAAATTTCCAGGGAATATGCAGAGAATTTAGAGCCGATTCCTCCTCTTTTCAAGTCTTTTTTTCCACAAGGGGTCATTGCAGAGCAGAGCAAGGATGACTTCAAAAACTAGGTGATTTTTTCCTTTTCTGAAGTGTGGTAGACTTTTAGATGCAATTATTTTAACCAGAATTGTTCACAATGTTAATTTGTATCCTAATGCCTTAATAATTATTTGGTTGGTGTTCATGTCAGCTATGTTAAGACTGAGCAATGTTTTAGTATAACTACATTTATTTTAACAAAATACTAACACAAAGATCCAGTCCAATGGGAGAAAACATGGAGATTTGCCTCTGTGTATAAACAAAGCATTTAAAAATAGGTGTAGTTGTATGCCTGGTAATTAGGAGAAAAGAAGGCTAAAGGGGGATGTTTCTGAACTGAAAATTAAACTCAGCCACACAACATCTAAAAAGAAGATCAGAAACAACTCCCAACCGTCCAACTACTGTTGACTCCCAGATAACTGCCTAATCTCATGTTTCTTTTTTCTTTTCTTTTGTTTGGCAAATAAGGCCTTTTCAATAATTCAGGCAAGTGGCTTGATAAATACGAATAATTGAGCATTTGAGCTTAAAAATAAAAACATACTTTGTCATATGTAACTTTAAAAAGTAATCATATAATTAATGGGTGAAAAACAGAGAGAAAGATTGCCACAGATTAAGATTAAGCCCTGCAGAAGAGAATGTTCTAACTAGAAATTGGTTTAATTAATAGCACATTTTACATAATGATTACAGTGTAATTGCGCTGACTAGCAGAGTGTCATTAAATATATCCATGCTCCTTTACAACACCCTAAGGCTAAAAATAATGAGTTACATTGAAAATCACTATGCAACAGGTTCATAAATAACATTTAAGCCTATACAAGGCGAATACTTATAAATAATAAATATTTGCCTTTTGTAATTGAAGAAAAAATGACAGCCTTCTTTTCCTGCTACCCTGTAGATTGTCATGTTATAATGCTGAAAAGATTTTTTCCCCTTGCGTTCTCTAGAAAGTGTTGAATAATTTATTCAAATGCTAATATTCCACATAGCCTGACTTTGAGGAACAAATATTCCTACATAAAGAATAAATGCCAAGTTGCTTATTACCAGCTTCGTTTTACTTTGCACTGTGCAGTCCCCAAAAAACTATCACAGTCTATTACACATGTCAGATGAAGTTAGTGGCCAGGTTTTCTTCCAGAATAGTTACATTCTTTTTTTTTATTTAAAAATTACCCCTTCTCCCAAAATGTTCATCATGCTCAGAGCTGTTATGTAGCAACAGCTGCTCCTCAGATCCAAAAAAGGACGACATCATAAACCTGATACCTTTTTAATCTGTAGGTTTTCTCTGGTGAATCAGGAGCATCTAATAAAAACAGGTTTGATTTCATATTAGCACGATGCTGACATTTGAAAGACCCCCAAATGGTGAGTGTTTAGCTGCCTTACCAAATGCAGCAACCTCTCCAACGTCAAAATAAAGCAACACGCAGAAACCTCCCTTCAGGAGATGGAAATAAATGTTCTAGAGCACTGCAACATTCTGGTGAGTCCCACCAATGCTCGGGCTGTGCCTGTGAAGGGCATGTTGGTGTCATCAGGTAGTGGGACTGGTTGAGTGTCCTCTTTTCCAGTGGTAGAAGTCGGGTAATCCCTGGGGTGTTAAGGACAAGGGAAAAATGGAGTGCTGCTTAAATATTGTCTTTGAGTCAGAGGTTTTTCATTCTCTGTCTGTGACCTTCTTGACCCATAGAACTCAGTCTTGGTCTCAGATGAATCAATAATGGAACCAATAATGAAGTAATTTCACCTGTGTGAAACCCAAGTGCCCACTGGAACCAGAAGTCTTGGGGCACTCAGATGACTTTGATGCATACACAGTAGTGTCCATGTCTCACACTTTGTAACGATCACGAGACATTTGCTGACATCCTCATGCTTCTTCTAATCCTAGCAGAATTGTAACATTGTAGTATCAGGAACTTTATCTTGCCCAAGCACTAACAAAACACCTACAGTGGAAAAAAAAAACAGTTTGGTACCAGGAACAAAATAGGGTATTTGCTTGTGATAAAACATTCTCAGGATGGGGGTAGAAGGAAAGGTCTGATAATGCATGGGAAGGACTCTTCTTTCTGGCTGATACAAAATCCAACTGTCCTTATCCATTTATATGTGTTTTTTCTCTATTGCCAAAATCATCAGAGGTAAAATTTTCTTGTCCCAGTCAGACAGATTTCTTTCCCCTTTTACTGAAACACAAATGATACACCCTTCTACCCACAGGAAAATGGCTCCTTTCTATCATTATGTTAAATGCTGCACAGCAGAAGATGAAACCCTGCATGTGTTTGGGGTGTTTGGTGAAGCAAAACAAGTGTTAAATTGTAATGAAATTAGCACAGTGGCAGGGCAGATCATTAGGAGCATATCCTGGTTTCCTGTCTCAGTCTAAACAGAAAACTCCATTTGCATCATTGTTGGCCTCTCTGCAAAAACACTACAACCTTTTCTTTCTTTCTAATCATTTTTACAGCTTCAACATCCCACTGGGATCTCCAGAGCCCACTTCACTTCACAGAAAGTGCAAGCAAAGGCGGGAATGGGCTACCAATGGGAATCTGGACTGAGGTGGCTAGAGAGCAACTACTCCTTACATATCACACCTGAAATGCCTTTGTCAACATTAATCAACCCTGCTGACAGCTGTGGGAGGGAAGAAATACTGCATATTTCCCCTTTTATCATTAAGGGACTGACAAAAAGTTAGCTTAGATGACTGATATTGCATCACACAAGTCAAAAGTGGAGGTAAAAAAAGAAAGCAGGAGTTCTTAGCCCTTTGTCTTCGCTTAGTTTCCTAGCATAATGCTGTGCTAATGAAAACTTTGGTCTATCCAGCCACTGCAACTGGGAATCTCCTGCCATTTCTGTGTGCAGAGTATTATGGTGCCAACTTTTGCAATTATTCAGGAGCTCAGAAAGAGTAATATTCTTGCTTTTCCAAAATACCTCCAGCATCTGTAGACATGCCTACATGAGAATCTTCTGTTACCTCAGGGGAAAACATGCTATCCTTGCTGATGGGCAGCAAAATTCAAGAAAGCACCTTTTTAAGGTTAGCACTTTTTAATTGTTCCATCTCTCCTTATTATTAATGCTAGAGCTAATGACAATACAAATATGCTGGAGTTCTTCCCTTTGTGCCTGTGTCTGCCTGTGGTTCTCTGTGCTGCCCACGCTGTCCTCAGTGCACAAAGAGCCTTTCCAGGGGGTTGACCGTTGTCTTCTCCTCTGGTAGGTGCTGTCTGTGGAAGCTCCACAGAGGCAAGATGGGCTTCTCTTGGAGTGAGCCCTGCCTTGAGCTAGGGAGGTGCACAGCATAGTGCAGAGACAAACAAGGCTGAGTCAAGGAGCAGTTGAGCTGCTTTTGTTCGGGTTCCAGCTCTTCAGCTTGGAGAAGTCAAGTCAAGTGCAGACTAAGGGCTAGGGTGCAGCTTGTGGTCTTGTGCTGGCCTTGCTGAAGTGCTTCTACACCACACTTGCAATTCTGAGTGTGCTCATCTCAAAAGCACCTGGCTTGTACCCATGCCTGAAATCTGCTCCCACTTACACAGGACTGGTTGGGTTGCGGTTGAGCTGCACCTCCCCACATTGGTCCTACTGTGTTAGCTGGGGGCACCAGCTGCTTCCAGCACAGCTACCTTCCACCTGTGCAGCTTAGCAGGGATGTCCTTCCACAAACTTAATCATAGAATGCCAGATTGGAAGAGACCACAAGCATCATCTGGTCCAGCCTTTCTAGGTAATAATATAGTTCAAATGAGATGACCCAGCTACTTTTCATTTCTGGCCCTGTTCTCCCTGGGAGAATTAAAAACAACTAATAAAAAAAACACCTTACCTCCTGACAGGATCCCCATCTATGTCCAGTTGGTCAGTTGTGGTGCTACAGTCACCGGCACAGCCCTGAAGGTACCTGTGACAGGACTTTTCTGCATGGAGGGCATGCACCAGTGTCAGTGTGTCACCACTGGAGCCCAGTGAGGTCAGGGAGCTGTGCTTCCCGGGCTTTGCCCACATACCAGCTACCTTTTGACTGCTGAACAGGTTGAACAGTGTTTTTCACTTTAAAATGCTCCAAAATGCTCCAAAACATGAGTAGATCATTAATGGCTCACCCTGGACCTCGTAGGGGATTGCAGCATTTTGTAAAGAGCACCATGACATGTTTTTTTAGAATTAGGTAGGTTATCCCTTCCTCCTCTCTTGTAATACCTTAATTAATTTAGCCCAGAAATTTTAAAGATCATACCTGACATAGGAAACACAATGCATTAGTGTTTATTTGGATCCTGATGCAGAGCCAGTTGATATCACAAGTCCTAAAAAAGCAACTCTTTTTATTATTGTGGAAAAAATACAGGGATTTCTTTTTATTTTTCCCACAGAAAAGGGAATAAAACCCCAGCAGATTTAAAAAGCTTAAATTTGCTTAGCTGAAGTTAGGACACAATACTTCAATAAAAGGGCAGGATTTAATTCAAGAAGAAAGGTTAAGAAAGATTAAGAAAGAATGGCTTCCCCTGTTTATTCACTTCTACTGGGCAATAATGTAATTTTCAGTCTCACGTCTCTATTTCAGACCACATATGGCAGTAATATTGGATCTTCACCATAGCAGCTTAACCATGACTAAACAGGTTGATGAATGTCATGCATCTTATCATCATACATGCATATTTTTAAATATAATTCACTTTTGATCTGCACCCTTGTGCAGTGGTGAATGAAAACAGTTAAGATTTCTTCCACTGTCTGCCTTTAAATGTATTAAACAGCCCTGCTGTCAATAGATTATATTCTTGTACAATGATAATAGCCCAAAAAACTAAGAGGCCTTGTCAGGAATTGCAGTTGTCACAGTTTGATGCAAATGATTTTACTTGGTGTTCATCTGCTGCACAATCATCTCATAATCTGGATATACATCACAGCATGACATGTAAATTTCCTGCTACTCTGCTTTCATTTCCAGAGGCAGCAATCAAATGAAAACCATTCAACCTCACCAAAATGTATAAATAATTTTCATTCAAACATATTAACAGTCAAAATATGAGAATTTATCACAGAGCACTACGCCTTTTAAGAAGCAATAAAGACTTTACTTTTTAAGCATATTTCTACTTAGAAAAGTAATATGAACAGTAACTTGCAATTTTAAAAGGGGATTTAAAAGTCCACACATAACACCTCATCTTCAAACTTAAGTGTGCTGATGCTGCTTTGCTACACATACTGCTTGGGAGAAAAGAGCCTAGAGAAGAGTTGGGAAAAAGGGAAGCCCAACTGGTTTCCAAGGGGCACTATTCCAATGACTACTTTCTCCTCATATTTGTCCCCAAAAATACATATAAGCATTCAAATACAAAGAACAGCAAATAAAGTACTTTGTCAGAGAATGTGATGACACAGCAAATGTCTTTTATTGTAATCCTTATTTTCAGTTACACTCTAGGTTAGATTTTAGTTTAGTTAAGATTGTTTTCCTGTTGGCCACCACTGATTTTTCAAGTGAGGTTACGAGCAGGAACACCCCCAAACCCACCACTTTTAAAACACATCCTAGGAAATTCAAAATTACCAAACAACATCATCTTGAACTCCAGGTCCACCAGTGCTGGTGGGTGCAGGCTGATGCAGGACCCAGTGCTGGAGCCCCAGGCGTGGGGCACAGCACCAGGCAGTCATTTCCTTGCCATGCAGCACCATCAGGATAGAGCCCACAGGGTGTTTTGTGTTTGGTACAGGTAAAGTCAGCCTGCACCTAAGTCTCAAATGAACCACTTTGTTGCAGCAGCAGGTTTGCCCTGCTTGCCAGGCTGCACTTCCACATCACTGGGTCCCCTGTTTTGCCCAAATCCATTCACTCCAGGGAACTGCTGAGGTCCCCGGATCCGGCCGCTTGCCAAGTCACGAGGGGAACAATCCTCTGCAGAGACAAGGCAGGAACAAAGGAGGGTTTGCTGTTCTCCTTCATGGTGGTGCTGAAAAAAAATTGCTGCCTCCCTCTAAATTGGCTGCTTTTTTTGAGGAACAGGTAAAAACTGCTAAGATGACAGTTTTTCCCATTTTTTCCAGTGAGTGTGTCTGAGGAAGTAGAAGTGCAATAACCTGGGGTACAGCAGGCTCAGCCATTTGAAATAAAACTTTGCAGTACTAATGTTTTTGTAACTGCTTTCATATTGTAATGATATTTTTCCAAGCACTGGTTTTATTTGATCTTAAATACCTTTTTGGGAAAGTCCAGTGAGCTGACTCTAATAAAATCATGCTATTGAAAAAAGGTTTAAGTGGAATGTTCAGAATAAATTACAAAACTGCATGCAAGAATACCAGCTAGTGCTGCAATAAAAATCTGGAAATGAGGATTCTTGCAATATATTTTAAAGAAGTAGTATACTTTTTTTTTCTTCATTTTTTTTTCACAGAATGTTTCATAATAGAAAGTCTTTGCAACGTGAAAGAGAGTGAATGAATAACCAATGGATAAACTGCCAAAGAAATTTCATTAAAAAAAAAAAAACCACCACCTTGATTTTTTTATTTCCCTAGAGAATATATTTCATATCATTTTCAATAACTTTTGGAAGATAATAGGAAAAGTAATTCTGTTCCATTTTGCTGTGCCAAAATACCTAAATTACATCATGCTTAGACTGTTGCATTTCACACAGACACACACATGTGTGTTCAGGCCCTTTGCAAGGGGAGCTGATGTCAAGAAAATGACATAGTTGGTTTTTCTCCATGCTCTGGAAAGTCCTGAAGAATCCACAGTGAGGGATCCACAGCTTCCAGAATCTAACCAAGGTTTTTCATGAACTTCCTCTCTCCTGTAGATCAGACAGTTGAATTCCTATGGCTGAATCCCACTCTAGGAGCAGAGCAGGAGGAACTCATCTCCAAACAAGTATCATTTTTCTTTCTCTCTGACTTCTCCCAGGAATCACAAGAGAACTATGGAAGGCTTTTCCAGTTGTGACACATCTGTGTTTGAACTGCACAGCCTGAACCACAAGCAGCACTAGGACACATGGTGAGGAGGGTCGCAGTGCAGATGGTGCTTTGGACCTAGCTGGAGGAGCAAAAGACAGGACAAAATATTGATGAACCTGGAGAAGCACCAACAGAACACTACAAAGATCCTCTCAGGTGCTCACCCTCTTGCTGGATTTAGGTGAAGGCTCTAGAGTTGCCCACATGCCATGTTTGTCCTACCCAGATTTAGCTGTGCTGACTTTGCAGCAGCCTGAGAAGCAGGGGGAGGACATCTCTGCAGTCATGGCTGGCCCTTCAGCCTGGGGGCAGTTTCCTGCAAGACAGCTCATCCAGCCTAGCTGCTGCCCTGATCTTGTGTCAACTGGAGCAGCAAGCTTTAAAGAGGGTTTTGATGGAGGACAGTGTTGCAGATGACAGAATGACAGGCTGCATGGAGAGATGTATATTTAAATATTAATCCACAGCAGCTCGAATGCCAGTCCTGATCTGTTCCTTTTCCTTTTTCAGAGCTCCACGTGAACAAGTAACTCGTTCCTCCACTTAGACTTTCTGTTGAGTTCATGTAGAGGATGTCAAGTGATGAGCAAGAGAAAAGCTAAGAAAAGGGACTCTAACTAACTGAAGCAAAAACTTCTGTATATGCCAGCTCTTCTCCACAGCAGAGAAGATGATGCTCTCAGTCATCACCTGAAAATCCCTCCTGTCTGTAGTTACATGCACCGTGAGGAGCAAGAATGCACAGCCATTTACTCAACTTTGGTGGCTCTTTACTTTTAGCCTGTCCATTGGCCCAATCTGGAGACAGAAACATGAAAACATCTTTTCAATATCTTAATCACAACTCAATCTACAGGCTGCTCAAAGCTGGTGGCCTCTCCTGTATCTCTCTGGTTAAAATGCAGATCCTCTTTGTTCTGCACTTCCAGTGCATTCCTGAACCTGGACATGCACTACTTTGCTCCCCGCCTCTGCCACCTTCCTTAGCAGGCTCTTACATGAGTGCAGGCTTCTCTAAGATATGTCCCTTGCTACACTGACATCAAAATATAACTAGAACCTTGATGGGATTACCTGGCCAGTTAGCTGCACGCTGGCAGGGCATAATGGTTAATGGAACAAAACTAGAAAGAAGAAATAAAGACCTGGAGCACAAGTCTTGAGGGGGATGAGAAAACAGAAAGATGGAAACTATGGGCTCAAGGTATTGTAGGATGTACTGCAACCGAGCCTACAAATAAGGTCCATCAGAATGCATGCTTAGTGATTTTAGGATTTTGCAAAGTAGTTTGGTTAGGACCATATTCAATCAAAAACCAGAGCTCCAACATTGTGATAAAGTGTGGATTCACACAAAGCTGAGGGGCTGGCTGTCCTGGCTGGGTTGAAATATTGATCTGAGTGATAAGACCATCTGTACTGGCACTGCAAAAGAAATGGAAAATGCCTCCTGGTTTCTGCAGCAGCACCACTGGCCTAGCACCAACATTTGTGACCATCCTGATGAACATCTGTGTGTCTATCAATTAACTAACAAGGGCTAGCTGGACAGAAGTATCACAGATGACCACAACAACAGAGTCCTACATTTGGTTCCCACCCTCCTAAGCTTTGTTTTCTAATTTTTAGAATTCGGTTGTTTTTTGTAGCAGAGAGAAGTAATTTTTTAGCGGTATCTGCTTCCTCCAGGAGAAAACAGAGCATACAAATATAACAATCATGCCATTTAAAGACATAACTGTAATAACCAAAATGTAAGCTTATCAGGTTTAGTGCTGTTTTATGTTGAGATGTGTCAGATCTGAACTTCAGGCCATTGTCATCAGCCCTGTCTCTGTCACTGGAGTTTGCTGTGCTGCTTATGGAAATGAAAAAACCTACAACAAAACAATTTCTGTGGTTTTCTTCTTTCCAATTTCTAGCTTTCACAGCAAATGGCTGATCCAGAGAAGTAGCCTTTTTGTAGTAGCAAGTGCTAGTAAGAGTAGTGTTTGCTTCAACCATACACAGACCCACGAAAGGAGAGCCTATATTGCAGTGTAAATTAGCCACACAGTGATTTAGGCAACAAACCTGAAACCTCTGAAGATTTCAGGTCAAATGCTCCTTCTACTTTTAGAAATCGGTTTAATCTGGATTTATACAGGTGCCACTGAGATCCCCACTGGCACTTCTGATCTACCAGACAAGGGAAATTAGCCATCTTATCGAGATAAATGGCCCTGAGGTGGTCAGCATCTGACAGAGATGTAGCTGCTGAGAATGAAGGCAGCAGACAGGGAAACACAAGTCAAAGGCTCATAGATCCCTTGGGCTACCAGAGCTGGAGAGGCAGGTGGGGAAAACAGTGTTTGGCTTAATGAAGGGCCTGCTTTCCTTCCTCATTCCAGGGCATGTGCCACTGATGAGGCTGAGGGACAAGGAAGAAGGTGGAGATTTTCAGATGTTATTGAGGAAGTGTCCTTGAGGCTTGTTCTAGTGCTCCTGCTAAAAGCCCCCAGGTGATATGTGAAGCTCTTTACCCCATAATGAAATGCTTCCAATTTTGGCCAGCATGTGAATCCCAGTCAGCAATCAGTTGTTTGGAGGGATATGGGAGGGAATGGGTTTTGAAATACTGCACTTTCGAGCTTTGATGGAAAAGTTCCACAAAGAAAACCACTGAGTCCCAAGAGAAGAAGCAGTTTCCTTTATGGAGCAGCCTTACAGTGTCCAAGTCTAAACTTACACTCTTTATGGGGAATAAATACATAGTCCACAGATTTTAATGACCACTCATATTTCAGTAGCTTAAATATTTTTCTTTCAACTCTAGGAGGGGAAAGGGGCAGTGCATTTCATACAAATATCCCCCAGATTTTCTGCTGTCTGATTGGGGCACTCCAGAAAGATTTTGCTGCATAAGCACCTGGAAACACCAAGGAGTCCAGAGAATCTCTCCTGAAGACCAGTGCTGTTTGTTGCTTCTGCCCAGCTAATCCAGAAGGTGAGCATGATCTTGCATCTGTGCAGAGCCATTGCTGACTTGAGTAGGATCCCTCAGCTGTGCCAGCCTTCACCACATCACTCACATCACTTCAGTTGCAGGATGAGGCTCCTCAGGCAAAGTGCCTTCAGCAAACGTGACCTGAGGCTGACCTCCAACACTACTTCAGTAGGCCTGGGGGTTTTATCCCTGCAGAAAGCTCTCAGTTGCTCTTGAAAGCTCAGGAAGCCCTGCTATCTTACAAGGACCTTTCTTCAGTTTTAAAGCCCAGAGTTTAGACTTGTTGGCCAATGTGATACAATAACAAAATCAGCATCCCAACACTGGAGTGCTTTGTGCAGGGAGTAGTATGTTTGATACCCTACCTGACTTTCCAGAGATAATCAGATACAAGTTCAAATATACAGCCCTGCTAGTGTTAATCATATATTGTACTATAGCCATTAGATGTGAAATATGTTCATGTCCACAGTATACCTAAAGTTCATTATTAAAGTTGCATAATGACACACATTTAAGTTAGGAAAAACGTGTTGAAGTTTTCTGGGCAATGCCAGTTCAACTCACTCGTGCCTCATTTACTCCCAGTTACCATTATCTCATCACCTCATTGTGGGTTTTCCACAGGATGCCTGCCTGAGGCAATACAGAGATTTAACTTGCTCTGGAGGTGAATTTAATAGGCACCCTCAATAATGTTTTATTCATTTAGAGTTATCTCTTTTCAGAAACACTTCTGGGCTTTCCTAGGTTTTTTTCTCTTAAGGAAAACAAAATGAAAGAAAGTCAGAAACTTTGTGCTGTCCTACTGATGGCTCTGTGGATCACCAGCAGATGAAACCCTGAACTCCACTACACAAAGCAAACAGAAAAAACTGCAGCAATAGTAACTTGTCAGGATGCACACAGAGAAGCATGTGGGCAGTTTTACTTTCCAGAATATTTCCTTGCAAGAAACAGATGACAAGACAGATTTTTCAGGTCTTGTTTCAAGGTCTAGGAAAAAGTTGGTTCCAGTGGGCCAGACTTCTCTGACTCAGGCAGAAGGGCATGAGGAAAGGGATGACATGACATGTTAGCATGCAGTAGCTTTGAAATTGGTGACTGACGCTGTCCCCAGATATTATTAATTTTCCCCTGCTCCTCTCTCTTGCAGCAAACCAGTCTCCAACCACCTATCTCTTATTCCCCCATGCCAGCAGATTAAGCAGATTTCTTTCCCCCAGCACCCAGTCCCACTGAGGAGGGGCAGAGTCTGCTCCTGGAGATGGTGAAGGACAGTTTCTTCACTGTTGGGTTTTTCAGCCTGGTTCCTGGACCTG